>NC_091746.1:73266188-73351544 GCF_043380555.1 Nothobranchius furzeri | reverse complement strand
TAGAGAGAGAGAGAGAGAGAGAGAGAGAGAGAGAGAGAGAGAGAGAGAGAGAGAGAGAGAGAGAGAGAGAAGACGTCAAGCTAAACAGACAGGGTTAAAAAAATATGATCGACCTTTTTCCCCATCACTTTCATTTTTTAAATAGTAATTAATAAGCATTCGATACCATTACAATTTCCTTTGATTTAATTTTAAATAAATATTTAGAGTGCCCAGGTAGCACATAAACAATGTAATTTAACGGTTTTCTTAAAGTAGGAACGTTTAACCTGTGCGGCCAGAGCGCTCTCCTTCCTTCTGCTCTGCGTAAACCTGAGCTGATCACCTACTGGTGCGTAATCAAATGTCTATAGGGGAAAAGGAAAAAGCTTTAGCCATGAGGTTCACTTTTGCCTCAGACCGACTTATTGCTGTTTTATGGTGTGGCTGAATCTGCGATCCGCTGCCACGCGGACAGGAATAACAAATGCTGCAGGTTCGGAGTCACTGGCTGGAGCGGACCCGACTTTAATACGTCATCCCAAAATAGAAGCTAATATCTTAATTTGACCTGGAATGAAAAATGTTATAAAACCTCTTAAAAGTTTTTATCACAGAGGAGGCAGAGCTCATTTCTGCCTTCAGTCTGACGGTATCAGTCTGGCGCGCCGGAGTTTGCGCAGCGTGCACTTATTGAATCTGTGTGTGTGTGTGTGTGTGTGTGTGCGCGCGGCACAGCTCCACGAAGCTTGGTTTATGCTTGATGCATTCACTTTCCGCTTGGTGATGCGTCTCACGGATGGAACGCGCTTCACAACTTGCAGCGTTTAAGTCACTGTGTCTCGTTAATGGCGCTATTTAAACCAATGTTGTAAAATGACTTCTGCCCAGCCCAGATGTGCTCACTTGTGCACCCGTGAGCCGTGGTTCCGGAACGCGTCTGACCTCTGACAGACGCACTCTAAACTTCAGATCTTCAGCGCGTGTGAGGTTTACAATGTCAGAACACCTGCATGAGACAGGTGTTAATTACAATCTGCCAGAATGACTCACCACCTTCGAATTTCTCCAACACCGTTAAAAATGATCAAATACGGAACATATCGGCGTGCGCAGGCCAGAGTGCTGAAGCTCGGCGCATTGTTATTATGAAGTTAGGGCACATGTGGAGGACACACACACACACACACACACACACACACACACACACACACACACACACACACACACACACACACACACACACACACACACACACACACACACACACACACACACACACACACACACACACACACACACACACACACACACACACACAAGTAAAATATACTTGTTTTCAATTACATTTATTGGGCCCACTTACTTTTTCTTTGGCCCACCCACAAATGAGTTTTCTGGCTATGCTAATGGTGACACCTGACAGACTTCTCTGAGCTCCGCAGCCATTACACTTTTCATCTCGCGCACCCTCTAGCGGCAGCTCGCGCACCCCCGGGGGTGCGCGCACCACACTTTGGGAATCCCTGATTTAGATCAACAAAGGACCAAATATAATACAAATAATATGTAATCATTGTTGTTTTGTTTTTTAAAGAGCAAGTCACCCCCAAATCAACTTTTTTTTCTGATAAACTATATAAATGCGTGTCTAATCATGCTGCAGACACGTGTCGTCAGTAGTTTTGCACTTTAGTGCATTTTGGTTAAAATTTAAAATTTCTGCCTAAAACTGTCAGTGTTGTGCCGTTGTCAGGTAAAAACTCTGCACTGCATTTGAATTTAAATCTGCCATCGCTATTGGATAAGAGGTACCCTAGAACGTTAGCTGGTACCATATGATGTCACAATGTCGTTGTGAGCCTGTGTGTGTGTGTGTGTATTTGTTAGCGGCTCCGCCCTCTCGGTCTGCTAGGCAACATCATTTGTTGCATTTTTCAAACAGGAAGTAATACTCTGGTAGGGGTGAAGAGCAAGTCACTCCAAATCAACATTCTTTTTGCTTATAAACTATATAAACGAGTGTCTGATCGTGCTGCAGACACGTGTAGTCAGTAATTCAGCACTTTAGTGCATCTTAGTTAAAATTTAAATATTCTGCCTAAAACTGTCAGAGTTGCTCCGTCGTCAGGTAAAAACTCAGCACTGCATTTAAATTTAAATCTGCCGTCGCTATTGGCTAAGAGGTACACTGTGATGTTAGATGGTACATTATGATGTCACAATGTCGTGAGTGTGTGTATTTGTTAGTGGCTCCGCCCTCTCGGTCTGCTAGGCAACAGCATTTGTTGCATTTTTCAAACAGGAAGTGGGAGTGGAGTAAGAATCTGGTAGGGGGTGACTTGCTCTTTAAGGCACAAACTACGCTTTTATTTTTATGTCTTTGTTTTCTTAACAGTAGCAACAAACCGCGCTTGTTGCCAGGACGCAACGGAGTATGGTTCTGTTCCAAATGCCATCCTCGTCCTCGGTGGAACGGACTTTCTGGTGTCCTTGCCATGAACATACTTGTCAAGTACACAAGAACGTACTAGCATACGTGGGTATTGAGAAACGGCCTGGTTTAGGTGTCAAGTTTAGCTCTTCCTTTCCTCTGTGGAAATGAATGAAACCACAGGAAAACGCTAAATTTAGATTCAGGCTGGAGGAATCAAACTACATGCGTGTTTATCCACATCAGCTCCAGGGAATCCGTTCTGTGTCGACTAAAATCACGTGTGTGACCAAACCGAGTAAGAGCCAAGACTTACACGGATGTCTCAAGTGTGCTTCTAGACCAGGAGTGACAGGCTAACGGCTAGTCTGACTAAAGTCGGTCCCCTTAAGTGGCTACACCTACCAAGAGTCATGATTATGTGTGGGTTCATGGCTAGCACAATCATCTGTTCATTACCAAGAGTTTGCTTTACGACAGTAATCTGAACCCCAAACCAGCACGACTTCAAACCATCGGTGGAGATTCTGCCTCCTATCCGAGTCTTCTGATGCATCAGAGGAAACATTCATCTGAGTCTACAGCTGTAGCCGTTCTGAGTGCAGACATGTCTGCTAAAGCCTTTGTTCTTTATGAGAGGTCATCTTTGCACATTTTTATGCATTTATGTATTTCACACTTTTTCTTTCTTTCATCCGTTTGCCTACATGGTTAATCCGCTTGTTGTTTAAGCTTTGATGTTTCCTTCTTCAGCGTCGATGTGACAAAGGACCCAGATATCATATTTTCCCAGTGAGCACATTCTGAGCTGCGGTTCTGTTGGTTCTGACGGTCACCTCCCAGGTTTCTCTGTGCAGACCCGAGTGCAGCACTGCATCTGCTCGGTGGCCAGCGACCACTCAGTGGGCCTGCTCAGCCTCAGAGAGAGGAAGTGCATCATGCTGGCGTCGCGACACCTCTTCCCCATCCAGGTCATCAAGTGGCGCCCGGCAGATGACTACCTGGTGGTGGGATGTTCTGATGGTTCCGTCTACGTCTGGCAGATGGATACAGGTGAGGGATCGGGGCGTTTCTCACGCACTGCACGGTGCGGGGGCTCGTCCGACGCCCACACAGTAAAACTTTAGTCATCATTGGCAGTGAATGAGTTAAGGTCAGACGTTTTCCTTCAGGATGTTCTGCTAGAGAGCAGAACTCATGGTTCCATCAGTCACAGCAGGTGCTCCAGGCCCTGAATAGGGCTGCTACAAACCATTATTTGAACAGTCAGCTAGTTGTGGCATAGCTTACTGCACCAGGATGCAGCTGTATCCTGGTGCAGTACATTTTATAAATATATATAAATATATATATATAAATAAATAAATATATATATATATATATATATATATATATATATATATATACCCTTTATTAGCCACTAGTTTGAAGTGTGATCTGTTCTGTGCCATCTTAAATGTAATGATTTAAATTACGTTATTTAATAAGCCATAAGACGTGGGATGCCATAGGAAATATGAAATCCACCTTACGGATCTGTTGGGTTATTTAAACCAGAAGATTGGATCTTTTTATTGCAGGGATTAGATAACAGCTTCGTATTAATTCAGAGACAACAGAAGAGAGAGAGTCGAGTTTAAAAGTATAAAGATTTATTACTAAACAAATTAAAACTAGACTAACTTTAACACTAAATGTATGGTGTAACTAAGGTGAATGAGACGGAGAATGGTGTAATGTGGAATGTTGCTCAGAACCAGCAAATCCGAAGAAGCGATTAGTTCTGACGGGAAATGAAGGTGAAGTTTTCGCGTAAAGCTTTGGTTAGGAGATTCATAAACACATTCAACGCCATTTGTCGGCCTACATACCCTTAGCGGATGTCCCCGTCTAGGTCAGGAGGTGTAAAGGTCCAGCTTGACCTTGTGGAGCCGGAGCCTGCAGAAACAGCCGCGGCAGCCGACCACCAGTCTTGAGATACTTCCGGGTCACGACAGTTTATCTGCATCTAACAAGACCCAAACCTGCGTCGTGATGGTTCAGCTTTTATTCTGAAAGGAACCGTTGCAGCAGGTGGAACAGCAACAGATTTTATCCAGCTTGTCGTTGGTTCTTTCGGCTGAAGAGGAACGTTACGGATTGGCCACTCCGACAACTTCTCTAGAACGCTTTGAACTGGCGTTAAAGATGGCGAGGGCGTAGTTTTATACTTCGGATGTTTTGGTTTACTGTCGAATGAAAAGATGACAGATTTACCAAGCACCACCAAAGCCACGCCTCCGTCAGATCTGGCAGATTCTGATTGGATCAGTAAAGCAATGTGTCATGTCTTAACGCTACATGAGATCAGTCCTAGTGGAAACATTTAAAGTCATATTACTTATTATATTCTATAGGATTATAATAAAGTAATTAATATTTTGATTTCACAGATTGGTCACATCTTATTATTGACTAACACTTTGATTAGCTTTATTAAAATAGAGTTCTTTGATTTATTAAAAGGAGAGAGTCCATTCTTCATTCTTCTCTTGAGCTGGAAAGAAGCAGGTTAGAAGCAAATGCATGAGACCTTGAGGCCATATCTCATGCAGACTAGTTCTGTGTCAGAGGAGAGGGAAAACAGTCATTTCATTCTGTTGCATAAAAAAACGGCCTTCCAGAACGTTCTGCCTCAGTCTTGTCAGTCTGGAGGATATTTATCCAGAAGCCTTTGGGTTCCTCCGAGTGTATTTTAGTAAACATGAGACAGGTTTTTGTTTTTGGTCAGCAGACGTTCTGGACTGCTGAATCATGACCTTTGACCTGAACCAGGAGATGCCCGTAGGCCTTTAGATGTCGTTCTGGGACAGTATGTGTTGCTTTTTGATCGTTTAGTCTACTTCCTGCTATCAGACAGGCTCTATTAAAGTGAATATTTTTAGTTCTACAGGTCTGGTGGGGATCAGGTCTGGGTGTCACAAGTCACGCTTATCGATAATCTGCTTAATCACAACGATTCCAGATTGGATTGGAGAAATCTGTTCACCTAATAAATGAAAGCATCATGTTGGACTTTCTTTGATGCTAAAATCTGTTTTCTGATCTGAAGTAAGTGACAAAAAAAGCCTTAAGAGGACAAACCTGTGATGGGGCATTGTCGCATCTCCTTAAAGAGCAAGTCACCCCTTACAAGAAGCGTACTCCACTCCCACTTCATGTTTGAAAAATGCAACAAATGCTGTTGCCTAGCAGACCGAGAGGGTGGAGCCACTAACAAATACACACACTCACGACATTGTGACATCATAATGTACCAGTTTACATCATAGCATACCTCTTAGCCAATAGCGATGGCAGATTTAAATTCAAATGCAGTGCAGAGTTTTTACCTGACAACGGCACAACACTGACAGTTTCAGGCAGAAAATTAAAATTTTAACTAAAATGCACCAAAGTGCAAAACTATTGACGACACGTGTCTGCATCATGATTAGACACGCATTTATATAGTTTATCAGAAAAAAATAGTTGATTTGGGGGTGACTTGCTCTTTTAAAACACAGACTAAATCTGGAACACGTAAATGGTAAAGTGCCTGTATTTGATATAGCGCCTTCTAGAGTCCTGGAACCCCCCAAGGTGCTTTACAACACAATCAGTCATTCACACATTCACACACTGGTGGGGATGAGCTACGATGTAGCCACAGCTGCCCTGGGGCGCACTGACAGAGGCGAGGCTGCCGAGCACTGGCGCCACCGGTCCCTCCGACCACCACCAGCAGGCAACGTGGGTTAAGTGTCTTGCCCAAGGACACAACGACAGCGACAGACTGAGCGGGGCTCGAACCTGCAACCTTCCGATTACGGGGCGAGCTCTTAACTCTCATGCCACCGTCGCCCCGTCGTTTGTATGAATGTTCAGCTGCAGGAGTTAAAGTTCGCTAATTGTTGCTGGAATCGACCTGCGTGTGGATCAGAGAGAGTCGGGTGGGTCAGAAAACGGAGAATTCATCTAGTGTGATGAGGAGGCCGTTACCATGACAACTAAATGTGTTTTAAATGTGTGTGTGTGCGCTGCAGTGCTGGGAGATTGCAGGGTATCTAAGTGTGAAATGAGGTAGGTGTGTGTGTACTCAGGCGTTGGACAGGTAATAGGGCCACGGCGTTCTCTCTCTCTCTCTCTCTCTCTCTCTCTCTCTCTCTCTCTCTCTCTCTCTCTCTCTCTCTCTCTCTCTCTCTCTCTCTCTCTCTCTCGCACGCATGCACGCACGCACGCACGCACGCACGCACACACACACACACACACGATTCTCTTCAGAATTGAATACTGACACTCTTGTCTGCAGCTAATCGTGTCTCACTAAACGCCTCTGTCTTTAAGTCCAGACAGAAACGATGAAGGTAGAGACAGAAAAGTCCATCTGTGACCTGAGTGACATCAGGAGACTCGGGATCCTCTCGAGCGTCTAAATCCAGCTCAGTTCTTTACGTTTTCTTTCCGACAGCCCAACGTTCCCGATCACTTTAAAAGTGTTCGTCATTAACAGTTCTTCACGCTTTCTGAACGTCTTTCAGGCTTTATTTTTTTAGACTTTGGTCTTGTTTCTCTGTCGGTGGGTTTATTCGACTGCTTTGTGTTTGCAGGAGCCCTGGATCGCTGCGTGATGGGAATAACCGCCGTGGAGATCCTGAACGCCTGCGATGAGCTCGCCCCAGCCACCGTCGACGCGCTGAGTCACTCCGCGGTGAACCTAAAGCAGGCCATGACCCGCCGCAGCCTGGCCGCCCTGAAGAACATGGCCCAGCACAAACTGCAGACTCTGGCCACCAACCTGCTGGCTGCGGACAACGCCGACAAGGTAACAGCTGGCTGAGGTCCACGGCCAATTAAAAGATTTCTGGAGACGACGGAAAGGTCAGCAGAGAGGCGCGCCGTCTCCCAGGGACGAGCTTCATAAATGTCACAATCAGGAAATAAACGGATAAATAACAACACGCGCGTAACCGAAGGGTTTTAGAACGACCCAACTTTTACTCGTCACCACGTTTGCTGCCTCAGATCTGATGTCGACTGTTTGCATGAAGTCCAGCAGCACTGGAACCGTTTCCTAAAGTAGATCCAGATCTGGGATCAGGAGCTCCAGCAGATCAGAACCTGCTCCGGACCGACAGCAGGACCTTCAGGTGTGTGTTCACCTGCAGCTCAGCGAAGAGACCTGTTCTGGTGTGAGAGGCCGCAAAGAAAACCATCAGGGAGCAACTGATGTCTGCTGAAGGTGCAGGGTCGTTTTTGAGTCGCCGTCGACCGTAAAATCGTCACACGACGGTGGCGAAGGGTCAGCCCAGGGAGGGAACTCTAAAACCTCGCCTTTAGTTTGGTTTCTGAGCGGATATTTCGTCAACACAACCACCAAATTAGCCTGAAACATCCAAACAGATGAGAGTTGAGGCTCCTCATATGGTGGTTCGGTTCTGGTGAAGGACCGTTGGATCAGCTTGGTTCAGCTCAGACTCTCGGGTCAAGGTCGGAGAGCGCGTTTCAGAAGCTCTTCGTGTTTTTAGCTGTTTTTTGTCTCTGAGGATCAGAGCTCCACTCATCAGACTCTGATGGTCTGATCCATCCTGACAGAGAAAGCCCCGCCCACACGAGGGATCCCAGCACTGCAAACAAACGCACTGAATTATTTAGCGTCTGAAGAGCGTTTAGTTCAGCTGTTGCTGCAGTTGGACTTTTCCAGCTCCACTCAGGAAGCCGTTTAACCCGACCCATAACCTTTGTGTCGGTTTTCTTTCATCATCATCTGCTCCAAACGGCCGTAATCGCAGCTTTTATTCTGAAAACACTTGCTATCTTCTCCTCCATTAGATGCACATCAATGTCTTCCTCCCACCCCGGCGTCGTTTCTACCGCGTGCGACCATTATCTGCTGTGTGTGTGTGTTTTCTGTCCCCCGCCGCGTGTAATGATGGATAATGACCGTGAAATGTCAGGCGTTAACGCCAAACGGTTCCACCCAGCCGGTGTCGAGCCGCCGCCCGCTCAGATTTCAGCGTTCGCTGGAGGAAGTTCACGTGCGACTTTGAGTTTGTCCTCTGCTGCTTTCAGCTGAAGGCGCTGATCTGTGAAAGTGTTTCTGTCATGAGACCAAAACAAAAACAAAAGCGATTACACACACACACACACACACACACACACACACACACACACACACACACACACACACACACACACACACACACACACACACACACACAGTGTGTGTGTGTGTGGCGTTTGCCTGAAGGGCCCTGCAGGACGATGACCTTTTGATCCACTTCCTGCCAGCTAGAAACTGTCACTCGTCTAAAAGTCAAGAGTTCTTTAAGAAGCTTTTACTTTTTATTAGTTTTGAATCGAAGCCGATTAATAATGGATGTTAGAAGTTTTGAACTTTAGATCTTGTTGCCTTTTCTCGGTGAAATGTCACATTTTATCACTATTATTACGATTATTTTATTACTTTAAAGCTGGAGTCAAATCCCAGTTTATACCAGCTGTTTGGGTTCTGCAAGTCGGTGATGTAAACAAGTCTTCGCTGCCATAAAACCTCGTCCTAAGCAGCGGTTTCCCAAGTCGGTGTTGGGACCCCACTGGGTCACCAAGAGCTACTCGGGGGATCTTGAGATGGTTTCCAGAAACAAAACAACAGCTGAAGCTTTAATTCTTTGCATAATTGTTACTAAACCTCAACCATAAATGAGTGAAGATGAGCTGAAGGAGTTTCCTTTTTGTTATGAACAGTTGATTTTATAAGCAGGTGTTGTGAAATCAGGTGTGTTGACAGTTTAGTGGGGTTAAAGCTGAAACGTTGGGAACCACTGGTCTAAAGGACGTTTCAGGGGAAATAAAACAAATCTGACCTTTATTTTGTAAAGAATGTGACATGATTAAGGTGGATTTGCAAATGAGCTTTAAAAAACTAAACGGTTGTTAATGTTTTAATATTAATGCAAAATTACCTGTCTGTGTGTGTGTGTGTGTGTGTGTGTGTGTGTGTGTGTGTGTGTGTGTTGTGTGGCTGTTTGCCTCTAGATGGCAGTGCTTCTCCATCAAAATCATTCACTCTGGAAATCAGATCAGAAGCACAAATGTTTTGTTAGAGAAAAGAAAAAAGAGAAAACTTGTTTGTATTATCAGAACAAAACGATAGTTTTAGCAGCTGACAAACAATTTTTACCTGATTTTAGTTTTCCACCAGACGCAGGAATAAATACTTATTTACACAGAACGTAAACCACAGAAAACAAATTGTAGTAGAAATGTTTACTTCCTTGCGGCTGTTACATAATCACACACACACACACACACACACACACACACACACACACACACACACACACCCCAAAGCTCAGCCTCCTATGGTCCTATCCAGTCGAAGACAGGAGTTTATATATTCCTAGCAGCTAAACTTCCTCCACAGCCTCCTCTAACGCTAACATCTAACATCTGATTACAGAGCAACCTTCAGAGAGGTTTTGGCTTATATGGTTGTGAGAATATCTCACTGGTTTTATTATTGGCTATATTCCTAATATTACTGGGGTGGTGCATCTGCTTTAATCATAACTTGTTTTTATTTACACCTGTTTGTTGTGCATGGAGAGGAAAACGTAAGCTGACTGCTTCGGCGTCGGACGTGAAAGGTTTTGGTCTGGTTTTTGCAGACTGTGGAAATCAATAAAAATATTGTTGGGATGAAAATTTAAACAAAAACACTGAACCGGTTCATACAACGAATAGGAAAGTAAACAACATCTTGGTTTCATTTTCACATCAGCGTCTTCTCCTGTCTATTCTCCCCATACTTTACTTGTTTCATTTGTCTCCAACTTGTCGGTTCTCGCATAATCTGGTTCAAATCAACAGTGTTCCAGAAGACACGTTTTGAGGGAAATTCTTCTGTTGAACTTGCTTAAAGGTGCATTATGTAAGTTTGACAGCCAAAACATGTATAGAAATAATAAATGTCTTCTTCATACATTCTCCTGCAATGCCCTGGTCCTGTAGAATGAGCCCTGGCATTTTTACTGTGATTGCCTGTTTTTCTGTAAAATCACAGAAAAAGAGAGATGCTCGGGTCGAGCAGGCTGCTTCATGCGCGTTCACGCTCAGGCATCACCCGTAGCATTTGCTATCCGTAGCTTTAGCAGCAGAGAGAGAGGCAGTGCCACTTTGTCGCTGTTCCTAACGCCTAGTGACAAAGCTAGCTACGTTTCTGAGGACCCTTAGCTACTTTCTGTAGAACTTTCTTCTAGATATTTCCTGCAAATTAGCAACAAAATAGCCATTTTCACTCCGAACCGTTCTTTGGTTTGACGCTGTTTCAGCTGCCATCAAGGATATAAATGCTACAGATACTGTGAATGTTACTAGAGTGTAGCTCACCTAGTAAGATGTCGGACTCTCATGCAGATGACCTGGGTTTGATTCTGGATGTGAACATAGTTTATTTAGAGTTTCTTTTTTACATTAATGGTATATTTTTTTACAGTAAGATGCCCAAATTTTTTATTTGAGACTCGCCGAACGGCATTGAATTCACAGATAAAAAAGATGTGGGTCCAACTTTCATTTTGGAACAATTTTTCAAGCAAGGGAAGGGAATGATCTGAGCATGCAGGAGGACTGACCCATCATAAACCTTTGTCGGCTGTGCTGAAGAGAAAGCTACAGAACCACATTATTTAATTAATTAGCTGCTCGTTCTCCTGTCCTCTGTCCTGCGGGCCACACACACACACACACACACACACACACACACACACACACACACACACACACACACACACACACACACACACACACACACACACACACACACGGGACTGTCTCAGCTGTTATTTTCATTAAGGAGTGTGCACGTACAGCATGCGCGCCTCGTGCACAAGCCTCCTATTGAAGGGGGCAATCGCGAGCACAAAAATTAAAAAGTCCGTAAAGTCCCTTTAATGGAGACCCTGCGAGAAATCCGAAAACCCCTCAAAAATGTTTCGAATGCCCTTAGAAAATCCCCAGTAGCAATTTGTTAGCGACGCGCTCAGCCTTTTTCGGCTCGAGGCGACCTCGCTGACTTCAGGAGCCGCGCTCGGGTGGAAATCACTAAGTAAACGAGCTTGATTAAAGCGGATAAAAGAAGTGTTAGAAGGAAATGAGACAGTTTGTTTGGACTTTCTGGGAAAAGCCTGAAACGCGTATGCTACGTTTGTTAGCAAACGCTTGTGTCCTAAACAGCTTAGTGGATGTAGGAGTCAGTGGGAGAGAACGCAGCACCCAGAGAAAAGCCACACATGCATGAGAACGTTTCCACGCAGAAAGACCGGTCGGGATTCAAACCGGCCACTTTCCTGCTGCGAGACCACCCAGCATTGATGATCGAGTTTGAAAACGTTTTAAAATTTTTGTCTCGTTTAGGGTAACTTGCCCAAATACTCCCACAATGCACTGGTGGTCCAGGCGATGAAGACCAATCTGACAGACCCCGACATGCACGTGCTGTTCTTTGACGTGGAGGCCTTGATCATCCAGCTCCTGACGGAGGAGGCGCAGCGCCCGAACCCCATGCTGGTGTCTCCGGAGACCCTCCAGAAGAGCCAGGCTGGGGCCGACAAGGGGGGGTCGTTCCTGGCCAACAAGATCTTCAAGCAGGTCTGGAAACATCTCTCCTCTCTACAAGAATCAATCAATGAAAGGTGAACCCAAACTCTTTAAAACCAGGTGAAAGAGACCATGAAGGAGACCATCAAGGAGCACCTGCTGGATGAAGATGAGGAGGAGGAGGAGGAGATGAGGAGGCGGGAGGAGAAGTCCAAGTCTCTGAGTCTGCTGGAGTACAACCTGACCATGGACACAGCCAAGCTCTTTATGTCCTGCCTACACGCCTGGGGACTCAACGAGCAGTTGGACAGCATCTGTCTGGAGCGACTGGGCATGCTCAGACCTCACTGTCCCATCTCCTTCGGCCTGATCTCCAGAGGAGGCCACATGTCCCTCATGCTGCCCACCTTCAAGGTACCCGTCGACTCAAAGCTTCTGGTGCTTGGTGGGAATGAAGCTAAACCTCTCTCTTTTTCCCAGGAGTCTTTGCTGCGACAGTTGTCCCAGGCAACAGGGCGGAGACTCGCTTTATCCGACATCGTGGGGAAGGGGACCTACGGCGTCTCGAGGGCCGTCACCACGCAGCATCTCCTGTCAGCCATCTCTCTGTCCAACACGCTGATGGGCATGACCAACGCCACCTTCGTCGGAGAGCACATGAAGAAAGCGCCGGCCAGGTAAGATCATCGTAGTTTAAAAAAGGAAGGAGTTAACGTTTCTTTGGTCAAAACTCGAAAGTAAAGGCATGACTCCCACCTGCAGCCTGATCAAAACCGCGTGCATCATCGGCAAAACCGGGCTGAGCTGCTTGATTATGGAGGAATAAAATCTAAATCATGATTATTAACGATTACCGAGTTGGGAAACGCCACATTTACTTCTCTCTTCTGACAGAAACGCCCTGGGACCAACGTAGTGTGTCCTATCAAAATAAGGGCACCGGCCCAAAATACCACAATAAATGATGCAATAAAAATAGCTCTGTACACATGTGTCATTAATGAATCAAGAATTGTGTTGTGAAGTAACTCAAAATGTTGAGAAAAAGTTGGTACTTCCAAAATAAAAGCTCAAATGTCAAAATAAAGTTGGATACATCTGGACGTGTTTTTATAGAGTAAATTATAAATATTTGGACATTTCATTGTTGGCTACTTCTGTAGCAGCATCAACAGAGGAACTTCCTTTAATCCTTCACAGTAAGAGTTTCAAACGTAAACACATAACTTATCACTTCTGAAGCTTCTAAAATGTTTATTAATCCTATTTTCACTTGAGTTTCATCAGACGACAGGATTAATAAGCTATTTTATAAGCTTGCAATGCTCAGAGGCATGTGTGTGTTTTAGACTCTTATTGTGAAGGATTTTTTTTATTAGGACTTGTCTTGACACTTTGACTTTAATTTAGACTTTTAATTTCCTCTCTAATTTTCCCCTCTTACTCTGCATTCATAATTCTTGGTTAGTGTCAAAATTAAAATACAAATTATTTGCAAATCTCTGAAATTGTCATATTTGATTTTGGGCTTTGTAATGTGGCTGCCATCTTGGATTGGATTGACAAATTAAAGGAGAAACATGTAAGAATTTTACAGTGAAATAATCACAAATCATGTTGGAAGAAAGGTTACGTGGAAACAAATTTCCTTCCCAGCCAGATGGGTGGTTGTCAGTTTTTCTCCTTTCGAAAAAGAGCCGAAGAGGGACGTAGCTACTGTTTACAATTGTTGAGTCTGTGGGGTGGCCAAGTCTGCGACGAGTCAGCGCTACAGTGTTGGCATTTGTAGTGTTTTTTTTTTCTTTTTCAAAGATCCAAAGCCAGTAACAGGAACGACCCAGAAGGTATTTTATGTACCCATAAGAAGCCACGGCATCTTTTTTGTTTTATGGGCTCGACACACGGGAGGCGACATCGCCTCTCCTCATTCATTTTCAATGAGACATGTGCGACAAAGCGATAATCGCAGGTCTCCCTCCTACCAAGCGAAACGCGAAAAACGTGCGTGTGAAATTTTGCGCTCGTGCACGTGTCGTGCACGGACGACCCAGCGACGCGATCCCAGAAAGTTGAAACATTTTCAACTTTTCATCGCTGTCGCTCGGACGAGGACCAATCAACGGAGGTTTCATTCACTGACCAATGAGCGGACAGGATGCTCCGTACATCTCCGAGCAAACATGGAGGAGAAGTTGATTTTTATTATGTTTTATGGTAAAATCAGAAGTAAGATTTCACATAACTCTAGCAGCACCTTGTGAAACATCATATCTACCACTTTATTAACTCTGAACCGCTTAAATAACCTTAACTCCCTCCAACCTGACACGGCCAAACAAAACAACGGAAGATTCGATTTCGCCATGGAACAGAACGCGTAGACGTCTTTGCCGCTGCCGCAGGTCGCCTCCTGTGTGTCAGCTAATAAAAGCGACAGCGACAAATTTCGCTGATCGCGGTCGTTTGTCGCCTCCCGTGTGTCGAGCCCATAACTCTAATGTCGGGTGAAGACAGCTAGAGGCTAATGAGCTAAGAATGCTAACGGCGAATTAGAAACATTCGGATCTGAAAATATCTTTAGCTACTTTTTCAGTTACCAACTACTCTATATTACTGTGTATACAAGACACTTAACCCACGTTGCCTGCTGGTGGTGGTCGGAGGGACCGGTGGCGCCTGGGCTCGGCAGCCTCGCCTCTGTCAGCGCGCCCCAGGGCAGCTGTGGCTACATCGTAGCTCATCACCACCAGTGTGTGAATGGCTGAATGATACACTGTAGTGTTGTTATGACTGGTGATGGTTTTGGTGAAGGACGTCGTAACATAAAAGGCGCGGGGTCAGGATTTTAAAAACAAACGATTGTATTACAAATAAATGACCAAACTCATGCAAGGTTACCAGGTCAGTTAAATACTAGAACTAAAGGTGACCTCCTAAAGAGGGAAGAAACAAGGACGTGAGGGAACACGGAAGCTGGAGCTCAGCTCCACTAATATAATAAACCAACGAGTCAGACTAGACTCAAATTCTGCTCTTTCCCTTTTGGGCTAAAATAGAAAGTAAACCGCTTAAGTCCAGACCAAAGTAAGGGCGAGCACAGGGCTGTTAAGGTAACGGAAACAAAACGGTAATAATTACTAAATCAAAGCGCTTTTGAGCAAGCACACCAAATGCATTGCTTAAGCTCCACTGAGCACACACAGCCAACAGGTTAACTTAACCTCTACTAATGCTCCACTGAGCAAGCACAGGAAGTAGGTTTAAACTAACCAGTTGCCTACCTCTGTTGAGCACAATCCTCACAAGAACTCAGACCAAAACCAACCTCAGTGAGATTACACTAGGTTCAAACTAGGTGTGTCTGCATTTCATTCACTCTCAAGGTATTCCCCACTCTTTCTGCCCCTGGTTCTTCTGGCCGCGCCCTTTTAAAAACTCAGATTAGGGATCAGGGATTGAGCTTAGCTGGGCAGGCGGGAGGGAGGAGCAGGAGCGGAGGAGGGGCTGCTCCTCTCTGCAGGGAAGTGGAGCAGGAACAGGAGCATGTAGAAACTGGTGATCATAACAAGTGTAAAGCGCTTTGGAGTCCGTACTCTGAGAGGCGCTATACTAGTGCGGGTCATTTATCATCTAGAATCTTCTGGTGCTGGTCCATAACTGGCAACAGGCATGAAGCTCACAGGACGGAAGTGAGAAAGTCACTCGTGTGTTTGGGATTTCTATGTTAGAGGTTTGGTTTAAGATGCAGACAGGCAGGGGCGACCGCATCGTATGGATGGAAACTTCTAATCAGACAAATGAAAGGCAAGAGAAGAAACCTTCAGTGGTTCCAGCTGAGACACAACAAACAAACCCAAACCAGTTAGAACAGAACCTGAGCTCAAAGCGCCGTGAAGGATAACAGCAGCAATTCAGATTCAGGTTCAGTCAGGTCTGTGTGTGTGGTCGTGCACGTGTGCTTGTGTGTGTCTGCGTGCATGTGTGTGTGCGTGTGCGTACGTGTGTGTGTATGTCTGAGCGCATGTGTGTGTGTGCGTGTGCGTACTTGTATGTGTCTGAGCGCATGTATGTGTGTGTGTGTGTGTGCGTGTGTGTGTGTGCGTGCGTGCTTGTGTGTGCGTACGTGTGTGTGTGTGTATGTCTGAGCGCATGTGTGTGTGTGCGTGTGCGTACTTGTGTGTGTCTTGAGCGCATGTATGTGTGTGTGCATACGTGTGTGTGTGTGTGAATGTGTGTGAGTGCGTACGTGTGTGTGTGTGTGTGTGTGTGTGTGTGCATACGTGTGTGCGTACGTGTGTGTGTGTGTGTGAGTGTGTACGTACGTGTGTGTATGTGTGTGTGTGAGTGTGTGCGTATGTGTGTGTATGTGTGTGCGTATGAGTGTGTGCTTACATGTGTGTGTATGGATGTGTGTGTGTGTGAGTGTATTTGTGTGTGTGTGTGTGTGTGAGTGTGTGCGTGTGTACGTACGTGTGTGTGTGTGCGCGCATACGTGTGTGTGTGTATGTGTGTGTGTGTGTGTGTGCATACGTGTGTGCGTGTGTGTGTATGTGTGTGTGTGTGCGTGTGTGTGAGTGTGTGTGTATTTGTTTGTATGCGTGTGTGTGCGTGTGTGTGAGTGTGTGTGTATTTGTGTGTGTGTGTGTGCATACGTGTGTGCGTGTGTGTATGTGTGTGTGTGCGTGTGTGTGTATGTGTGTGTGTGTGCGTATGTGTGCGTGTGTGTGTGTGTGTGTGTATGTGTGTGTATGCGTGTGTGTGTGTGTGTGTATTTGTGTGTATGTGTGTGTATGCATGTGTGTGTGAGTGTGTGTGTATTTGTGTGTATGTGTGTGTATGCATGTGTATGCGTGTGTGTGAGTGTGTGTGTATTTGTGTGTTTGTGTGTGTGTGCGTGTGTGTGTATTTGTGTGTATGTGTGTGTGTGTGCATATGTGTATGCGTACGTGTGCGCGTGTGTGTGTGTGAGTGTGTGTGTATTTGTGTGTATGTGTGTGTATGCATGTGTATGTGTGTGTGTGAGTGTGTGTGTATTTGTGTGTTTGTGTGTGTGTGCGTGTGTGTGTATTTGTGTGTATGTGTGTGTGTGTGCATATGTGTATGCGTACGTGTGCGCGTGTGTGTGTGTGAGTGTGTGTGTATTTGTGTGTATGTGTGTGTGTGTATGGATGTGTGTGTGTGTGCATATGTGTATGCGTACGTGTGCGTGTGTGTGTGTGTGTGAGAGCACATCTGGGCTGATTGTTTGGTCTGTGTGAGCTCTCATTGTGCTGTGAAAGATTTACCGTGGAGGTGGAGGTCTTGCTGCTGAAACATCGACACAACATTTCATCAACTCTGCTTCAAGGATAACTCTGCAGGACGGTGAGTCAGAGAGGATAAAACACGGCGAGTGGACGGCCCAGAGCTTCTGTCTGCTCTCACTCCTGTTCACCATTATTGCTTTAAGTGTAATTTATCTGCCAGAGTGTTTAACCCTCTTTAGAATAAAACCTACCTAGGAGATCTGTCAGCAGTGATGATCTAAGAAGGAGCTCCGTGGAACGCTGAAGCTTTCCATACAGTGGTTCCATCAGTGTTCTTCTAATGGTCGTGAGATTTGGATGATGACATGAAGACATGGTAAATGGCCTGTATGTGATGTAGCGCCTTCTAGAGTCCTGGAACCCAAAAGTCACTTTACAACATAGTCATTCACTCATTCACACACACAGCTGTCCATTCTCCACAGACTCCACCGGTCGCTCCGACAACCACCAGCAGGCAAGGTGGGTTAAGTGTCTTGCCCAAGGACACAAGCCGTGGTAGCACATAATTCTCTAACTTACATTTAGTATAATTTAGACTAGATAATGTTACCAACCCGTCCATAATACAATATATATACCACAAGTACGTTGTTATCAGTATAAATGAATTGTTATCATTTCCAGTAGATTAGTACTGAACATGTTAATGAAATAAATAAATTCTACTGATTATATGTGAATATATTTAGATGTTTTGATTATTAGATGTTGTTAGGATGAGGTCAGTAACCTAAAATGTGAATGAAACTTAAGTAAAACTCTTCCATACATTCGTTCTGTGTGTTGGATTCATGATCATCTTTTTTCTTATTTAACACAACGCAGTAATTAGATGTTTGTTTAATGAGAACAAAGAAGATGAAAACATAAGTAAAATGTTGTTCCATGAAATATTTAACTATAAATATCAGCTGGGAAAGAGGGAACTAGACAACACCGATGTAATATATATTATTGAGCCTTTTGTAATTTTGCTGTTTTATTTTTATATTTTTAGCAGCAGACCATAATCTCATTTCACTTGAAACGTCATCAAATAGAATACTCGAATACTAAAATATTCAATACCTGCAGCCCTAGAATGAAGCTACATTATTTCTTTTAAAAGCTACAGTTTAATTAAAAAAATATTTATTTTGACAAGCACGAGACCGGGTTTATGTTAACTTCTACCAGCCAGTGGAGGACACCATTGCAGGTTTCCAAACAGTCCATGAGGTTGGCTCTGTGGAAAATGGCAGACTTGGCAAGTCAAGCAGCTGCTTCTGAGCCCAGAAGATGTTGTTATCCTTCTGAGTAGAGGAGCGACCATAAAAGATCTAAAACCAGAGTGAATTTAGGTAAAGACAACCGATGGACCCAAAAAAAGTATTTCACGTGTAGGCTGCTAACCTGGTACCCCGATGGCTGGAAACCTTGTTCTATTGTTGCAGCTACAACCTCCAACCACTAGATGTCCCTTTGGTGTTCATGTTCCATATTCAGCCTTTAAAGGGACATTATGGAGGTTTGACAGCCAAAACGTATAGAAATAATAAATGTCTTCTTCATACATTCTCCTGCAATGCCCTGGTCTTGTAGAATGAGCCCTGGCATTTTTACTGTGATTGCCTGTTTTTCTGTAAAATCACAGAAAAAGAGAGATGCTCGGGTCGAGCAGGCTGCTTCATGCGCATTCACGCTCAGGCATAGCCTGTAGCATTTGCTATCCGTAGCTTTAGCAGCAGAGAGAGAGGCAGTGCCACTTTGTCGCTGTTCCTAACGCCTAGTGACAAAGCTAGCTACATTTCTGAGGACCCTTAGCTACTTTCTGTAGAACTTTCTTCTAGATATTTCCTGCAAATTAGCAACAAAATAGACATTTTCACTCCGAACCGTTCTTTGGTTTGACGTTGTTTCAGCTGTCATCAAGGATATAAATGCTACAGATACTGTGAATGTTACTAGAGTGTAGCTCACCTTGGAAGATGTCTGACTCCCATGCAGAAGATCTGGGTTTGATTCTGGATGTGAACATAGTTTATTTAGAGTTTATTTTTTACATTAATGGTATATTTTTTTACAGTAAGATGCCCAATTTTTTATTTGAGACTCGCCGAACGGCATTGAATTCACAGATAAAAAAGATGTGGGTTCAACTTTCATTTTGGAACAATTTTTCAAGCAAGGGAAGGGAATGATCTGAGCATGCAGGAGGACTGACCCATCATAAACCTTTGTCGCTGTGCTGAAGAGAAAGGTACAGAATCACATTATTTAATTAATTAGCTGCTCGTTCTCCTGTCCTCTGTCCTCCGGGACACACACACACACACGCACGCACGCGCACCCACACACACACACACGCACGCACGCACGCACGCACGCGCGCGCGCACACACACACACACACACACACACACACACACACACACACACACACGGAGCTGACTGTCTCAGCTGTTATTTTCGTTAAGGAGTGTGCACGTACAGCATGCGCGCCTCATGCACGAGCCTACTATAGAAGCTGCGTTAAGCTTTTGGCCTGAGGGGGCGATCACGAGCATAAAAATTCAAAAGTCCGTAAAGTCCCTTTAATGTTGCCATTCAACCACTCGGTTTGCCGTTCACAAACAGATCACACACAATCTCAAAGTTCGGTTGGTAATTTAGGATCGTTTTGATTCAGAAGTGATGAACCAAATCACTTGTTTGGAGGAAGTTTTAATAGTAGATCTGGTTTCTAGTGTTGGGTTTGTTTGCAGAGCCACACGTTGAGTATTTGAGCGTAGAAGACGGGCAGAAAACTTTTTAATCCTGTTGACAGATTTCTCAGAACTTTCTTCCTGTGGTCTGTTGAAACCAGGCTGCTTCTGCACAGATGCTGCCTTATAAGTCAAAGAAGGATCTTCTTCCCTCCGACCGTTTCCACTTCACCACTCCAATCCTGCACTTGTGAATATTTGACGGTGTTTTGCTTTTTGGCTTTTTCATGTTCCCCATCTTACATTTATGATGGTGGAACCACTTGTTTTCTGTGAGTTGGAGCTTGAAAACAAGCAGTGCTGAACTTGTGGTGCTTGTGGATTTTGGTCACAGCCTTCCTTCTTATGAACGACAGGTTTACATTTCAGTACGTGATCATCGTAGAGGATGTTTTCATTCCATCCACCCATCATTCTGCATCCAGTCACCAACCCCTCCATCCCTCCTTTCATTCACACGTTTCTTGTTCTTCCTTCTGTCCAAACATCCATCCTTACATCTTTCCGTCCATCCTCCATCCTTCCTCATCACTCTTTCTTGTTAAATCACTCCTTCCTCTTGGAATCAGCTGAGCACCATTTTCAGATGTCGGTTGGAGGTAAAGAAGGTGTTCTGTTGTTATTTAGGGCGTAGTTCTGATCCTTCCGTTGGAGTTAGACGACTCAGTCGTCTGGTGTCAGTTTTGTGTTCATCAATATTATTTTATAACGTCTCAAAGTTCTTAACCTTCTTCTCTCCTCCCTGTCAGCATAGGGCTTTTCCACCTCCGACATCAAATCTCCCTGGATGTGATTTGTTGCCTAGCAACCTTTATTGATCAGAGCATTGATTGTTGTATTGGAAGTGTTTGTGTGTGTCTGAAAGTTCGGCGCCTCCAGTCTGTTAAGAGAGGACTGCACCTGAAATTCAATAGGCTGGAGCCTCCGAATACACACACACACACACACACACACGCACGCACGCACGCACACACATGCACGCACACACATGCACGCACACACACACGCACACACACACACGCACACACACATGCACGCACGCGCACACACGCACACACACACGGTTTCTGCAAACAAAAACAGGAAGTGTTTTTGTGTTCCTCTGAATCTTGTTTTGTAGTTTTTGTGTGTTTCTGGCTCTCCTCTCGGTTCTCCTCACACCTTAAATATTTCATGTCTCCCCTTTGTGATCCTCCTCCAGGCCTCCCAGACCAGGAGGAACCCCGGAGTCTCCTCGGAGGACGCCTGCTGCCCCCTCTCAGCCCTCCAACCCGGCGCTACAGGCCCAGATCAAACAAGGTAACTACAAAAGGAGGGGGCGCTCGCTTCCAATGCCCTTGAGGCCCTGCAGGGAGGGACCGGGGTGGAGGTTTATGATGCAGCCCGTGGGCCATAAAACCCACGGTGGGGGTTAGAAAAAAACCCCCAGAGAAGCTGCTTCTGTTTCCTGGGTCAGCAGGTCTTTAAAGGGGTGTTCTGTAGCTTTTGACGCGAGGTTGGAGTTCAGATGGAGAACAAACCTCTGCTTTTCTGGAGGAGTTACTTTAGTTAAATGGAGAAATAAATGTTTCCAGAAGTGCAGTTTAACCTCGGCTTGTGTTCTCAGGGGTCCTTTCTGAGGATCGGCAGCGGGGTGAGGAAAAAAAAGGCTGATTTCAATTCTTGTATAAAAAAATGTCCATCGTGGCTAAGAAGATGTTCGGTTTGGTTTCTTTGAATTACTTAAAAAGATACGTGTTCATTTGGATAAAAGAAAGTCTTGGTATAGATGTGAACGATAATAAATAATAGTTAGGATTAAAACAGACTTTCAGACACTCCTGAGTGAAACAAGCCACCAGTTTAAATGAACTATTTTTATTCCCATGTTGGGTGTCAAGACTAATGTTCCAAACATATAAATATATGAAACGGTGAGCTCAGACGAGCAAACAAAATCCTGAATAATCCTAAAGACATTTTTGAATTTAAGCTACAGAGTTGATGGGGTAACAACTCTCACCTTGAGCTTTTAATACAATTTTAAATGTTTAGTTTGTTACAGTCAAAGAGAGACTGATAAAAAGTTGTGCAGCCATGTCCTATTTGAGGTCTGGTTTCCATAGAAACCGTGTTCAGGGTATCTGCGGGTCCTTAAAAAGTCTTAAATTAGCTTTTCCAAATTTAAGGCCCTAAAAATCCTTAAAAATGACTAAAAACCCTTAAATACAGTTTCCAAAGGTCTAAAATTACCAAAGACCCAATAAACAAGATTCTTTTTTTTCTATAAAAGTTTCGTGAATTTCTAGTTAGTGTTCAGCATTTTTTGTGTACGATGTTGCCGTAAGCGGAACCGTACACATTCAGTTGGTTGTGAAAGGGGACTATTTTTAGATGAGCACATTAGCTGGTTAAGCTAGTGGGAGCTTGCGCCGTGGGGAAGTGCAAGTTTAATGGTAACTGGATGGCTAATCCCACGTTCGCGACGTGGTTAGCTCCGGTTCCAGGCAATAGCTGGAAATTATAGCTTTAATTTGGTCAAAGTGGCCTTAAAAAAGGTCTTAAAAAGTCTTAAATTTTGCTCCCTTAAACCTGCAGATACCCTGCTTTTGTGCCTTTTTTTTCTGGAGTACGATCACTCGCTCTGAGTTACTGAATGTGAAAATCTCCTCCAACCCCCATCACCTGCAGAAAGGAAACAGACGGGAAACGAAAAACCAGTCGCTGCCCCGTACAGGGATTAGCATCCATGGCCCCGCCCACCTTGGCTCAGGACCGCCCACAGGAAGGAGAGAGCATAGCATGTCTTGTCTAGCAGAAGCTAACTGTTAGCCGCTTCTGTTTGTGGAGATAAAACATCAACGTTTAATTTTTTTACTCAGGAAAGAAGATTGAACGAAGGCAGTGGAAGAGTCGCGTTCCTGTTAGCCAATCAGTGGCGAGGCGTTTGCATGTCATGACTATTAATGAATAAGACTTGTAATCCTGCCATTTTCCACGCCGACCACGTGATGCACGAACTTTGTCTGTGGTCTGTTTTAACAACATCGGTTATGATCGTTGGCTTTTTCCACGGCAGACATTTTAGACCCGGGAGTGTGGTGAAGGCACAGGTGTGATGAGAAGGCCGCATTCCATTTGAAGAAGGTTCTACTTAGAATGCTGCTGTTGTGTCCTTGGGAAAGACACTTCACCCACCTTGCCTGCTGGTGGTGGTCGGACGGACCGGTGGCGCTAGCGCTCGGCAGCCTCGCCTCTGTCAGTGAGCCTCGGGGCAGCTGTGGCTACGTTGTAGCTCATCCCCACCAGCGTGTGAAGGGGTGAATTACTGACTTTGTTGCAAAGCGCCTTGGGGGCCTAGGACTCTAAAAGGCCATTAGCCATGTAGAAGCTGGTGTTGGTGTCTGCTGTGAAATCGACCCTTTTGTAAACTAAATATGGCTTTTTTTAAAATTATGTCTCAACCTCATTTTTATTTTTCGTTTGTTTTGCTGAATCCAAGCAAGTAAAAAAAAAAAGTCAGATTATTATTTGCATCAATCGGCGATGAGCCAATGTGAAACGCAAACTCAGATTTTTTTCTCGGTCCATGAATGCACCATTGCCAAATTTCATTCCAGTTCCATGAACTCACCGTTTCTTCACTGCAAAGCGTTTTCTTCCAGAATCTGAATTTTCAGGTTAATCAGGAATGAACTAATTATTGCGACTGAGTAAAGCTGGTGCCCGCAGGTCCAGCGTTCCCCTCCCAGAGGCAGGTTTTCGCTTCGGGTTTGACGATCTTTAAAATCTCCGGTGATTTTCATTTTTACTGTAAAAATCGACGAAGAAAGAAAAATAGAAAAGTAAAACTTTGAATTTTCTCCTCAAAGGTGAAAACGTGCCGAGGGTTTTCTCCCTGCTCTGTAGGGGATGTTTTAACCAGCTGTTGCCATCTGCCCCCCCCCCCCCCCCCCCCCACACACACACACACACACACACGCCTACCTACCACACTGCAACCAGCTCAAGCCCAACAAAACACACACACGTTTTGAGTGGCACCCCCGGGCGGCGGTGGAGGCGGGGCTTTGCTGCTATTGTCACGCCTTAATTGAGGCCAAGCATGACAAGCGTGTGGCCTTATTCATACCACACGCCTATTCAGCAGCGTTCAGAGGGAACGCTCGGCCGTGACCTTCACTCCTCTGTGGTGTGTGTGTGTGTGTGTGTGTGTGTGTCAGAGGCTTTGTGGAGGAGAACGCTGTTAACCCGCTCACCGCCTCCTTTCACATGGAAATAAATGAGGAGGCCCCTCTAATAGACTGCAGCACCGACCGAGAGGTTTCTCCAGTCAAGTCCACGCTGACGCAGAAATGTCATCTTTTATTTTCCGTTTCCCCCAGAGTAAAAGAGAACAAAAGTCTGGTTTTCTGTAGCTCGGCTCGTCCTGCTGCGGGCCGGCTCGTGTTTCTGACAGGTGAGACTAAAACACGACTGTCAGGATTCACCAGTTTGGTGTTTTTCCTTGTTTCTTCTTTAAAACTCTTAATAGAAAACTCCCTAAAACAGCCCCCTTCCCTCTCATTTCACCGTTAATAAAACGCATTTCTCACTTTTCTAAATCATGTGAGCTACGCTGCTACCAACCGGCTGAAACGACCAACGGAAACATTATTATGGAATTACGAAAACATTTATTAACCTGCTTTTAAATTTTTAGTTTTAGACCCTTTTGCTGGCGACGAACTAGTAAATGAACAAATCCCCAAAGGAGTAAAATCTTTGAAGGTAGAGAAATGAGACGTTTGACTCCTGCTGGACCTCGTGTTTCTGCCTCTTAGGGATGAGATGATGATGAATCCTGATTTGTTTCTGTTCTGGATCTTTTTCCTTCCGTTTTAATTTTCTCACCATCGGGCTCCAGCCCGCCGCCTCCTCTGCATTTCTAACAGAGTTTGTTCACTTTGCCGTAAAAATTTCATTCTGGTGTTTTCGTTTATGTTTGACTGATTCGATGTTTCTGTCTGAGGACTTCGTGTACAGAACTGTAAAAACATCACAGATAAGATTCAGATTAGTGATAAATGGTAAATGGTCTGTATTTGATATAGCGCCTTCTAGAGTCTTGGAACCCCTCAAGGTGCTTTACAACACAATCAGTCATTCACCCATTCACACACACATTCACACGCTGGTGGTGATGAGCTACGATGTAGCCACAGCTGCCCTGGGGCACACTGACAGAGGCGAGGCTGCCGAGCACTGGCGCCACCGGTCCCTCCGACCACCACCAGCAGGCAAGGGGGGTTAAGTGTCTTGCCCAAGGACATAGCGACAGACTGAGCGGGGCTTGAACCTGCAACCTTCCGATTATGGGGCGAGCTCTTAACTCCTGTGCCACCGTCGATGCACCGATATGAAATTTTTGGGCCGATACCTATATCCAATAGTAAAATCACTGTTATGGCCAATAACTGATATTTAGGGTTGGGCAACATTTGATTTTGAACGATTGAAACCGTGGAACCCGACCTGCCTCTCTCAACTGTCTGTAGAGGATTCTGAAGATGTTTGGATATTCGTCGTTTTGGTGTCGGGATTCCTGCTGTTTGGCCTGAGCGGTTACCTGGCACACCGGAAAATTAACTAGCTTTCGAGGAATATTGGCTCAATCCTGGAGCTCAGGGATGGAATGCATCGTGCTGTGAACGCACAAAACTCATATAATTGTTGAGATGAGTCGTAAGCTTGGAACTTTGGCTGAGATTCAGGCTCTGGCACAGAAGGTGGATTCCATCAAGGAGAGAGCTGACGGATCAGCACGGATCGGGATAGATTAATTACGCCATTATTGGACCTGGATGGGGTTGGAGACCAACAGAACACTAAGGCAGAGGAAATTATCTCTGTCTGTCCCCAAAACAATTCTTAACTGAATCTGGTGCCCATACAGGAGCTGCGCTGCTCTGGGCGGCTGCATGTTGGAGCAGTTCTGTTGACTATATGTAAGTTTTGCCTTTTCTTGGGCATTTTTTCTTCTAGTTTCTCAAGAAAAACTGTATTTTTTGGACACTTTTCTGTTTCTGGTGCTGTGAAGCTTGGAGGATTTTTACTGCTATTTTTTAGCTTTTTTCACTTTTTGAGCATTTGTTATGATGCATAACCACGGCAACAAGCTGGTTTACAATCGGGAGCAGCTGATTAACATTGGAAAGGCTGAAATAATACCTCAACTGAAGCCACAAATCCCAAATGAGCTAAAACGCAAGAAGCGTGGGTGCAGAGCAGGAGCAAAACGGAGACGGAGAAAGAGGAAATTCAAACCATCTCTTCCATCGATCATAATGGGCCATGTGAGATCACTGGCCAACAAGATGGAGGAACTCCAAGCCCTTTCAAGGACTCAGCCAGACTTTCAGCAGTTTCGGAACCACTGGAGGAGATAATGCAAAGAAGGATTCTCCAGAGAATCAAGAAAATGATGGACAACCCGGAGCGTTCTCTTCACAAGACTGTCCGACAACGGAAGAGTGTCTTCAGTCAGAGGCTTCTTCAGTTTGGCTGCAACATTGACCGCTACTGGAGATCCTTCCTGCCTACAGCCATTGTAATATACAACAACTCTTTGATGACTTGATTATTTTTATTATTCTGAGCTACTACAGCAATCAGTTCCCCTCTGGGATTAATGAAGTATTTTTGAATTGAATTGAATTGAATTGAGTCTGTGAGGCTGAAGTGAAAACTCCCCCTCAGAAGAAATTAGGAATGCTGCTGTCGCTATGGAAACCCTTTCTCCCTATCCCAGCCTGGGCGGGACTGTGACTGATGAAGGCCGTGGAACCGTATCTAGGAGTCAATGTGCTCTCTAACCCATTATCTCCCTCCCCTGTCCAAACAGAGGTGATGAGCGCTGCTCCATGCGGCTGCACGCACCGAAATGGAGAGAGTCCCAACCCTACCTTCCCACCTAGTGGACACTTATGTTATGTATCGTCTGAAGTCTGTGTGCATTTCTGTCTGAGGTGTTTTTTTGCATAGCAAAGCTGCCCTCTCTGTCGGGGGTAATTCTGAAGTGCCCTTTTTCCCTCTCCCTGAGTCTATCCTCATATAAACCCTCCTGATCTAAAACGGTAGCACGACTCGCGTTGCAAATGACCACAGTCACCAATTCTTGTCATGTGTCTATGTATGTATGTCTGATCTTGGAATTGTGTGTACTGAAACAATTGAATTTCCCTCTGGGATTAATAAAGTATTTTAAAATTGAATTGAATTAGAAATTGAATTCCGATTCCTCGTTTCGATTCCGATTCTTTCAAGACATGACATGCTTTACATGAGCTAGCTAACCACAGGTCCTACTTGGTGAAATAATCTTAACTTCAACATGAATTTTAATTCTATAAACAATAACATCACCTTCATTCAGACAAAAACATGTTTTGGAGAATATATCCAGGTGGGGGGAGGGGGGTGGGGTGGGGGGCTCGTGCTGCACACAGACAGCTGGTGTGATTAGCTCTGAAAAGCCGTTGATCACAATTTGCAGATCACGTTTATTTTTCACGGAGATCGGCCGCGGATTCCTCTTCCGGTCGGCATTCTAGGAATCGAAATAGAAAACTTTGAACGATTCCGGGAAAAACTAACAGTTGGTGCTGGTTCCAATCGATGCTCGATGCCCAACCCCACCGATGGTATTTGCCGATACCGATATCCGATATTAATGCTTCTAAAATCAGCAGATTTTGTATAGAATGAAAATTGTTAAAGCTGAATTTATGTTATTATGTACAGACAACACACACATTTACAGTTCTGAGATGATTTCATTCACTGTTCACATGACTAAACAATTACACATCACCCCCCTCACCCTCTGAAACAGGCAAACAAATGGAGCCAAGATGGAAAAAATATCGGTTGTTAATATTGGCCCGGTTTTATTTATCGTACCGATACCGATATTCCATGTTGTCGTTCTTTTTTAAAACACAGAAACGGTTTTGTTACCTGTTATTGACGCTACAGTTTCGCCGACGGCTGCCGGCTTCTTCAGGCTGACGCTGATGGTGGCGCGTCACTTCCTTCTCTGTTTATCTGTGGGCAGCAGAGGACGTTGTCACCCTCTACTGCCTGCTTTCCCCTCTCCGACGATGCAGTCCCATGCGTGGTCCAGCGTGTAAACTCCGTCGTCCCTGTTCAACAACAATACCGATATTGATGCCGATACATTGTCCATCCCTAATTCAGATATGCCTACACCCTTAGTAATAATGATCGTGCTGGCATGATGGTTTTATTTTTCTAATTGAATAAAATGCAAAAATCTGTAGAAAGCATTAATCATAAGTCATGATCGGGTGTTTGAGGAGAACATTAGTGAAATCTGTTTTGGAAGAAGGCTGTACCTAGGGATGGGTACCTTTGACATTTGAATCGATTCGGTACTAATTCCTGGTACCTAGGAATCGATACCGGTACTTAACGGTACCAATTTTTGATACTTTTGAGTGTTTATTATGTTAATTCTCTTTTATAATTAAATATTTATTTTTCTCAAAATATAACAATATTTGATAAATATCACGATAAATAACATACAACTGTTTGTATTTTAACATCGTCCTTGTAGTTTTATAAGCTGATAATTAAACTGAAGCAAACATCTTTACTGTGAACTAAATTTACTGTGTATCTTCATTCCTTTTGCCGTCCTTTTTCTTTTGATTTTTCCTACTGGGAAGTTAGAATTTCCGAGGAGAAAGCGAACGCACCATTAGCTGATAACAATGGTGGCAATGGAAGCTAACATACCAAGCTAACTTTATCTTAAACAGTTTATTTAGCTGCTGGAGCAGATTAAAACGATGATGCCTCACACTTAGATCGTTGTCGCTGGTTTCATCTTCACCCAATCACCCGTCGCGTTTAGTAAAGTGAAGCCAAATTTTGGAGCGCGTTCAAGTTCTTCTAGTCGGAATTTCAGAGTTCCGAGGAGAAAGCGAACGCACCATTAGCGAAACGGAAGCTAACAAACCAAGCTAACGTTATCTTAAACATTTTATTTACCTACCGGAGCAGATTAAGATGAGGATGTCTCACTTAGATCGTTGTCGCTGGTTTCATCATCACCCAGTTACCCATCACATTTAGTGAAGTGGACCCAAGCTTTAGCGTGCGTTCTCTCTACCATGCTGCTCTGTTTACAACTGGCTCGCAGCGACCGACGACATAACGCTCTTGCGCTTGCGCAGCTGTCTAGGCAAGTTCTCGTTATGAAGGACGGGTACCGAAACGAGGCACCGTTTGAAATGACGTGAATCGGTGCTCAGTCGGTACTATGGAGTTCGGTCGGTACCTTAAAAAGTACAGAATTCTGTACTCATCGCTAGCTGTACCATAAAGTGTAGGGATGCAACGATACCCCTTTTTTCCAAATCGATATGATACCGGTACTTGGATCTGAGTACTCGCGTACTGCGGGGGGTCAGGGGCAGACTGGGACATTAATTCAGGCCGGGAATTTTTGAAACCATCCCAAGCCACCGCCCAATTCACGCTAAACACTATAAGTGGGTCAGGTTGGGCACCTACTGATGTAAAAGTGTAAAACAACTAAATTAAAACTTCACATGTGCCCTGATTCTTTCATCTAAAATATAAATATTTGTGTTTTGCTGCTATAATCTCTGCTTATGTTGCATAAACTGACATTCTATTTCATTCCGTTAAACGTGCCTCCTGCACATCAGATGAAATAGGCCAGACGCCATCATCCACCTGAATTTTTAGACCAACAGGTACCAGACTACATGTCTGGGTCAAGAGAATCACACCACAAGCAGAGACATAAAAAAGTGTGTGTGTGTGTGTGTGTGGGAGGGTCTCCCCATTGCTAAATGATGCATCATTAGTGTCATTTAGGTTTACAACATAATAGGCCCAGATTAAACAGACAGCCTCACCCATGGAAGAAGCCTTTTGCAGATGCACACATCTCTGACATCCATAAATACTGACAGACCTGTATAAATGGATGTTTTTCTCATAATATTCATATGAACACCAATAATAATACTAGAGGTTTAAAGGCTATGAACCAAAGACAAAATAAGCCAGAGGTGAAGGTTTATGCATTTAACATGAAATGTCATAAATGACCATCAGGGCTGATGTGAAATCTAATCCAGATCAGTCCAGGTCAGAATTATCATCCCATCCGTCTCACTTTAACTCTGATTTAGTGTTAGATATTTAACTCTAGAGGAGGGAGGGATGCACCGATACCGATACCTGTATCGGTATCTGTGCATCCCTGATAAAGTGAGATGGTGTTTCCACAGAGCTATCATCTAAACTGGTGTTCTACAGAAAACTAACCAAAGGCTTTTCTGTTTCTCTTCATGTTACTGAGTAGGAAACAAACCACCTGACTAGTGATGTGTTTTAAAGTCTTTTTTCCTTCCCTAACTTTTTCCCCCTCTGCTCGTTGGTACGGTTTTATATTTATAACGTTCTAACTTGTTCCTTTTCTTCTCAACTATTTTTCTCCTCTTCCTTTACAAGCTGCTGTAGCTGCCAACACCAGCACTGCTGCCACTGCTGGGGCTCTGGGGGCTCCTGGGGGCCTTCCTCCAGGGGCCCCTGGCTCCCATAGCCCCGGCCCTGCTTCTCATTACATCCTCTCAGTCAACGAAGGTACACACTGATCTGACGGGCACCACTTTGGGAACAGCTCTCTTTGTTATTTGATTTTCTTAAGTTGCTTCCTAGATCTCCTCTCGTTGTTTGTCTTCCTTCCTTTAGTCCTTCAGTTCCTTGTTACTTCTCTCTGTGTGCTTTTAAATTTGAGTTTCCAGCCTCGTCCCGTTTCCATTTCTCTCCCTCATGTATCTGGTCACCTCGTTTCTCTTCCTTGCATCAGTCTTGTTTTTCCCCAGCAGCCAGTGTTTGTGTTTCACCTCAGGTCCAGGTTTTTGCTGCCTTTGCCCTTGTTTTTGACTGATAGGCTGTCTCTGTGTCTGTCTGTCAAACCTGATTTTAGTTCACTTTCAATCTCATCAGCTGAAGAAATTGGGTCAGTTATTCCCATCAGAATGTTTCAGAACACGCAGCAGAGCTGGTTCTGCTTAATGTCCAGAAGATTTTTTTATATTCTCAAGCCAAACTGCCAGACTTTCTAGTATTTTTCAAGACTTATTAACATTTTTGGTGGATTTTTATACTTTTTCACTCGGATTCTGATTTGAAGATTTGCAGAAAGGTGTTTTTATATTATTTAAACCACAAATGGTCCACAAACTCAAGGGGTGAGGCAGCGTTGGGTCAGCCATTATCAGAAAATAAACATTTTCAACTGCATTTTTGGGCTCTCTGCTACCAGCAGCCTGTTACAGATAAGAAGTTTAGACCAAAGAATGAAAAACACCCAAGAAAAAGTTTTTAGAGACAAAAATGTGTCTTTTTTTGTTGTTTCATAATCAAGATAATTTCCACACATTAAAACCTACTTTTTAAAATGATTACAAGAATGTCAGACTTACTGGGACTTTTTGTTCAAAAATAACTTTATACATTTTTTTTACTTAATAGTAAAATTTTATCTCGATAAATGAAACCCGGTTTAATTTGAACAGAGTAAAATATTTAATTGCAGGAGTGTTATATCCTCTTTAGGGGATGTAGAAATATGTTTTATAGGGTTTAAAACCTAAAAACTAAAATGAAAAATCTACAGATTACGACACGCTTCTACGTTTGGTGTCGTCTGCAAACATGTTGACTCTACAGAGTAATGTAGCGATTGAACTGAAACGTTTGGGAGTGAACTAACCCTAACAACAATCCTTAAACGTTGCTCTTTTTGTTCTTCTGTACTCGTTTACAGTTTTTATGGAGTCCCATCGTGTCTTTTATGTTTTACTGTCCACGTGTCCTGATGTCTCAGCTTCCCCGTGCTGTTTGTATGCTTGCTATTTCAATCATGTTTGTTACTGGGGGGGGGGGGGGGGGGGGGGTCCAAAGCCAAAACTAAATCAACCCAAACTCTAAACTTCTCTTCGTTTTCACCAGCAGTCCAACAGAGACACAATGTCCCTTTAATCAAACCATCTGAAGGCCGAATGGTCACCGATCTGGTTTTTTGAGGTTTCACCCCATATGACCTCTTTGACCTCCACTTGAGCTCTTTCTGCTCGTGCTTTTGCTGTTTTTTACCAGGATGTTGGCTTTTTAGCATTTAAGCTTGCTGCCCCATCCTCACAGTGCAAACGTTCCTCTGTTTTTTCTATCGAGGGCAACAAAGTGCCTTTTATAACCGATGATGTATTAAAGCAGAGATGGTCAGACTTGTTATTAACGATGGGAACAGCAAGCATGCACACAGAAACTCATTCCTTACCTGTAAAAATCTTATTTCCTACAAAAATAAACATCGACAGCATTTAATGAATGCATTTATTTAACAACTGCCCTGCAGAAACCAAGGTTGTCTTTTGATAAAAGTGAAGCATAAAGGTGCCTCAAAGCTCAATAACATAAAAAATGTCTTATTGTGTCAGTTTTGCTGTAAATCTTTGAGTTTGTTAAAATATCTAAAACGTTAGTTCAGCATGATCAACTTGTTTATTTGTTCTGTATAATTTCCAGCAGATTCAGATTAAGCAAAGGTTAAAAACTGTAGTGGGAGCTAACTACATCAGTAGAAGAAGAAGTTTAAGTACCGGCAGCAAATCTTTAGTGGACATAATTAATGTTCGTTAGCAGAGATTTCCTTTGTGCTATAGGAAAAATGTAATTAGTAATTTATCGATTGTCAAAAATGTTGTATCATATCATGTGTCTTCAGGTCCCACTAGTTTTTTCCCCAGACCCCCAGTGTATAGCATGGATACCGCTGGGGGCCACTGGTGTATCGTGTTGTTCTGTGACGTTTTCTCTTATTCCGATTCTTAGTGTTGACTTATTAACTCATCTTTGTTTAAAATGAGTTTAAACCTCATTTGAAAGTGCGCTTTTATGTTGCCATCCTTTCAGTTGTAGATGGCTAACGGCTAGTCTGAAAACAGCTAAAACCAAAGTGCGCTGATGCGGTTGTAACCCTTTGAAGCCTGATCTAATGTGGCTATAATACTCAGTTTTTATTTTTATATGCAACAGTAATAAAGAAATAAAATTGGCCCTCACCAACTGTAGATCCTCCACCAGGGGGCAGCAGACATGTACAGGACTGGAAATGGCAGGTTTCTGATGAAGGTTCTAGTCCTGATGCTGAGAAAACATTTTTTACTTATGTTGTTCATTTCTGCTTGATTGCGCTGCTCAGCATCGCAGACTTTAGCGTTTATTATTACTTCTTTGGTGTGTTCTTGCTGTGTTTAGTTTCAAATTCCATCCTTCAGTTCGTTTTAAAACACAGAAAAGGTTTAATTACCTGCAACGTTTCGTTTGCGGCTGCAAACATCATCAGGTAGTGATGCTGTGCGTTCTTTATTTTAGATTGTATATATTACTGTATTTTCTTTCTTACCTAACGCACCAATCAAGGAGTCGCTGTTCAAATCTCATTGTTGGAAAAATAAAGACAATAAAGGTGATTCTGATTCAACATGCAGGCTGAACATGAAAATAGTCTCCTACACCGATCTCCTGCATTAAGCCTGATTCATGCTTCTCCGTCAGCTCCAACAGGGACAGACACGCACGGACGGAGACATTTTGCTCTCATACTCCTCCGTCTCCTGGGGAGTGTTGCAAAGCAATTCCCCGGCAGGACAGCAGAGGGCGTAGCGCTGTTCTGTGGTATCCTGTCATGTATCGGTCCAAGATAGTGTGTTTATATTGAGTTTTTTGTACATAAGAGACTTTTTAACACAAACAAATTTGTCTCTCATTCTCCTCCACCTCTTCATGCGCTCCCCACCTCTAAACCCACGTTTCCTGTCATTTCCGTCTTCAAATAAAACGCTTGCTGCGTATCTTTTCACTCCTCCAGTCACGGGGAATTAAACGTTCATGTTTTTAGAGTTTTTTCGCGAGTTATTCTTCAAGCTTCTCCGTGTCTGCCGCTTGTTATCCTCGGCTCTCTTTATGTTTTTGAGGGTGCAATGGCGGTGCTGTAGACAACAGTGGCGTCCTGACCAATCAAAAACTTGCGTTCTCCGTCTCGACGGACGGATGTTTCGAAAAGAGAGCTCGACTCCATCCGTCCTTGCGAGGGCTCTCCAGCAGGCTCGCAAGGACGGATAATGGCGTAGCGAGTCTCTGCACTGACGCAGACGCAGAAGCATGACTCAGGCTTTAGCTTCTGATAGAAAACAGACGGTGAAACTCTAGGATTAGAAAAGCCCGACAGATCTACGTCACACTGGCACTAACATTCATGGACTCGCCCATCTTGACTCACAACTGGAAAGGCTGTTGTTGGTTTAGCATCCAGGAAACCTCAGAGATCGTCTCAGCTAGTACAAGCTAACTGTTAGCATTAGCAACTCCACCACACAGCAGAATTCATCCAGGCTTGTGTTATTGGTGGAGATAAAACATCTACATTGCAGAACAGAGTAAGTGGTAGAGTCGCGTTGTTGTGGAAATCAGGCCTAGTCCACACGTAGCCGAGTTTTTTAAAAACGAATATCTGCCCCTCCAAAAACTTGCATCCACACCACCGTGTTTTAAAAACAAACTCTGTCCACATGTACCCGGATAAATACGTCGTTAAGGACATGCCAGACCTGTAGGCGGCAGTACTTCCCCCGTTCTTAACCTCGTCCTTCGTCTGTGGTCTTCCGCAAGGAGCAGTAATTCCGCTTGCAAACACAAACAAGCAAAAAGCGCTTGGACGATTGATAAAGCGAGCGCAGCTCTGAGGGCATCCATGCTGTCGGCTAGTGTAAACACAGGTCACACACGTGATGTCAGCAGTTTTGTGTCGCGGAAAGTGACATTGCGGACCATAAAACTCCGGTTTTGTCTGTCCACACGCAGACACCCAAAACGGAGAAAACGCAGATCTTCACTTTGGCTGGAGTTTTTAAAAAGATCCGTTTTCGTGTGAAAAAACTCCGTTTTCGTGTGGATGACAGGCCAAAACGTAGAAAAATATCCACGTTTTGGCAGATCCCCGGCTACGTGTGGACAGGGCCTAAGACTCCAGATCCTGTCTTCTGAGCCTCAGCTCTGATGTGGATCACTTCTAGTTCCTGAAACAGGCACACCAGAGCTTTTCCCCCCCAGAGTACGACTTACAGGACATTAATTCCGACTAGAGACCACTGCATCTTTGGTGTGTTCTTGCCGTGTTGAAATTCTAATTCCATCTTTTGATTCTTTTTAAAACACAGAAAGGTTTTATTTACCTGCAACGTTTCGTTTGCGGCTGCAAACTTCGAAGTTTGCAGCCGCAAACGAAACGTTGCAGGTAAATAAAACCTTTCTGTGTTTTAAAAAGAACCAAAAGATGGAATTAGAGACCACTGCAGGTGTATTAAAAATGAGTGAAGCCTCTTTAAAGCAGCGGTGGCACCTGTGGATCAGCCCATCAACTCTCTGAGCACAGGCTGTTGGGGAAGTTAGGTAGGAGGTATTTATGACTTTTCCAGTGACCGACCAAAGGTTGGTGGATGGGGCATTAGTAACGTTGGGGTAGCACACATCATGGTATGGAAGAAGGACTCTTTTTATTTATTACTTGGTGTTTATTTGCTTGGTCTGGACATCACCTTCATGGACATGACGTTGCTGTTAAAGGTGCTTTATGAATAAAGATATGAAACAAATATCACAACGTTATTTAGCAATAATCAGGAAATGGCTGTAAAACTAAAACTGTTGCAGATCAAAGCTTCCTGTTTAGATTTTAGAATAAATTCTCTGTTTTATTTCAATTTGTTTTCTTAAATTTACTAAAAATTAAAAGAAAATGTTCAGTTGTTTCCATTTTGGTGTAACTTTAGAAAACTGAATCATTTAATGAGGTTTCTGCAAGACAGTGAAACACGTTTAAGTTGAGGTTGGCTGATTTAGCAGATTATGAGTTTTAAACACATTATGGTGAAGAAAAAAATCAGTTTTTCAAATGTTTGAGATTTTATGTAACCACAAACAGAAACTATTTAATGACCTTAAAGTTTGGACTCGTTTTTCTGTTTCTTCCTGCCTAAAGGGGAAATCAGCTTCTTGCTCCAGAATATTTGTCTGTTCATCTTAGACTTGTTTTTATTCTCAAGGTTTTTATTTATTATATATTTATAATTGAATGCCCCGCCCTGTTTCTATTGTTAATATGAATTTTATACTTTTCTGAGAATTTTTACATGTATTCTTTTTCTCTTTGACTCTGTAAAACGAGGACAATTATGTAATGATTTAAATTACATGTTATTTAAAAAGCCATAAGGCGTAGGATTCCATAGGAAATATGAAATCCACCTTATGGATCTGTTGGGTTATTTTAACCAGAAGATTGGATCTTTTTATTGCAGGGATTAGATAACAGCTTCGTATTCACTCAGAGACAACAGAAGAGAGAGAGTCGAGTTTAAAAGTTTAAAGATTTATTACTAAACAAATTAAAACTAGACTAACTTTAACACTAAATGTATGGTGTAACTAAGGTGAATGAGACGGAGAATGGTGTGATGTGGAATGTTGCTCAGAACCAGCAAATCCGAAGAAGCGATTAGTTCTGATGGGAAATGAAGGTGAAGTTTTCGCGTAAAGCTTTGGTTAGGAGATTCATAAACACATTCAACGCCATTTGTCGGCCTACATACCCTTAGCGGAAGTCCCCGTCTAGATCAGGAGGTGTAAAGGTCCAGCTTGACCTTGTGGAGCCGGAGCCTGTAGAAGCGCCGCGGCAGCCGACCACCAGTCTTGAGATACTTCCGGGTCACGACAGTTTATCTGCATCTAACAAGACCCAAACCTGGGTCGTGATGATTCAGCTTTTATTCTGAAAGGAACCGTTGCAGCAGGTGGAACAGCAACAGATTTTATCCAGCTTGTCGTTGGTTCTTTCGGCTGAAGAGGAAAGTTACGGATTGGCCACTCCGACAACTTCTCTAGAACGCTTTGATCTGGCGTTAAAGATGGCGAGGGCATAGTTTTATACTTCGGATGTTTTGGTTTATCGTCGAATGAAAAGATGACAGATTTATCAAACACCACCAAAACCACGCCTCCGTCAGATCTGGCAAATCAGTAAAGCAATGTGTCATCTCTTAACGCTACGTGAGATCAGTCCTAGTGGAAACATTTAAAGTCATATTACTTATTATATTCTATAGGATTATAATAAAGTAATTAATATTTTGATTTCACAGATTGGTCACATCTTATTATTGACTAACACTTTTTTTGATTAGCTTTATTAAAATAGAGTTCTTTGATTTATTAAAAGGAGAGAGTCCTTTCTTCATTCTTCTGTTGAGCTGGAAAGAAGCAGGTTAGAAGCAAATGCATGAGACCTTGAGGCCATATCTCATGCAGACTAGTCCTGTGTCAGAGGAGAGGGGGAGAATTACTTTTGGTGGAAAACAGACATTTCATTCCATTACAATTTTTTCTGTTTTTAGTTACAAAAAGTCTCAAAAATCTCAAGCAACAGAAATCAGTCGACCTCTTTTTAGGAATCTTCTAACGTGTTCAGTTTTCTCTCCGTTAGTCTCCCCGTTGGAGGTAAGTTCACACGAGGAACCAGACAAAGAAATTTTTTATGAAATTTCTTTCCTGCTCTGAAGCTGTTTGGTGTCCATCCCACATGCATCTCCACTGGAAACCATATATTTGTCTGATATATGTGAACAAGGCGCTCTGTTTATGTGGAGCTTCTGACATGACTTTAAAATGTTTTAAGATGAAACATCAAACGGATGCAGCCGGATGTGGAAACCCCTTAAAGTCGAACCAACGTGTGTTTTTTCCTTCGTACAAATCGAATTTTTCTTGTTGCATCTGTGTCGCTCCTGAAAACCTGCGAGGTTTTCTGATTATCTGTATCATGGTGAAAACACTGTCTTGTCTCCATGTGTAAAAAACACACGCACGCACACACACACACACACACACACACACACACACACACACACACACACACACACACACACACACACACACACACACACAGATGCACACACATACGTGCACACACACACACACACACACACACACACACAGATGCACACACACATGCACACACATACGTGCACACAGACACAGATGCACACACATACGTGCACACAGACATCCACACACACACACACACACACACACACACACACACACACAGACACACACACACACACACACACACACACACACACACACACACACACACACACACACACACACACACACACACACAGGTAAATATGGATGTGTTCCTGTTTACCTCCATCAGACCTGCTCAGACTCTGGTTAGCAGCAGTAACGACGTCTCTCTAACCAAGGCAGCAGAGATCAGTGTTAACTACCCATCCTGTACTCAGTCACTGTAAAGCAATGAAAACACCGGACCTAAAACTGTTTTAATCTAACAACAGTGATGTTTCATGTTGTTTCAGCTGATTTGTGTGTGTGTGTGTGTGTGTGTGTGTGTGTGTGTGTGTGTGTGTGTGTGTGTGTGTGTGTGTGTGTGTGCGCAGGCTGGAGCCAGCTGGCAGCCATGCACTGCGTCATGCTGCCGGATCTCCTGGGCCTGGACAAGTACCGACCTCCTCTGCTGGAGATGTTGGCGAGGAGGTGGCAGGACCGATGTCTGGAGGTACGGGTTGCTCCCAGACAAGTCAGAACTGGTTTTTTCTGTGTTTTCATGCACTCATGGTTATTTATGAAGCAAAAAAATCTAAATATCATGGGCCATGTGGGGAAAAGCTTACATCCTACAGGACCAATGAGCTAACGGCTAGTCTAACACCCAACCAGGTGGACGCCTTAAGACATTTTTAGCACTTTTGCAGAATCAGTGGGGAAGCTATTGGTCCATTTATCCTGATAGACACGAGCTTTATTCTTCATCATTAGAATCTATCCACGTTATTTGCATGAAAGATGTCAGAAGCTTCCTGTCCGCGTTTGTTTACATTAGACGATGCGGTCTCTTAGCGCAATTCCTCTTTTTACGGACTTTTAGAGACTTAAACGTCAGCTGTCCCAGCTCAAACGGGTCACTGTTACACTCCTGCCGACTGAGCCAGAGGGATGGGAGGATGGTCTTAGAATCTGGCTAAAGCTAACAGGAACGTTTTAGCTACTTAGCTACAGAGAGGCAACAAACGATCTTAAAAGCTCCGAGGTTTAGCGTTACTTACAGAGTAACCGGGCTGGCTGGGTTTTGTTGAAACACTTATTTCCTTAAAAGCAGACGTAGAGCCGAGTCAGAGCCTTACATCCCTCATCACCTAGCCTGGGTTTCAGTTTCTACATCCAACTGCAGGATGGCACTTTTAGGTTAGCAACAGCAGTCTAAACGCACGTTATAGTAAAACTCAGAAAACTACACTTGAAATCATCCCTGTTATTCTTGTGAGACTTCACGACCCGCCTTCTCCCCGCCGGAGGTTTGTCCTATCCAGAAACTAAGTAGGATGCAAGTGTTCCTCTCTGAGGTTTTTCACAACAAAATGAAATAAACGCACAAGTAAAGTAGTTTTCAAGCAGGGATTCCCCCAGGCTTTGCTTGGCCATGCGCCATGCTAAGCGCCATGCCCCGCCCCGCCCCCCTCCCCAACCCTACTGTGTCCGCTGACATGAACAGCGCAACGAAACTAGAGCCCTCCATCAGCTGATACTGGTGAGAAACAGCAGCGGAACGTGTACAACACCCCCACCCCCCGTTGCCACGGAGGAGCGCTGCGACCCCCCCCCCCCCTCCCCCCCCCCGCTGCCACGGAGGAGCGCTGCGACCCCCCCCCCCCCCCCCCCCCCCCCGCTGCCACGGAGGAGCGCTGCGCCCCCCCCGATGGCCGAATCCGCCAGGCTTAACTCATTTTCTGGGGGAAACCCTGTCAAGGTAACACTTTTCAGCCACGTCTTTCTGGGTTCCTCATCTCTGGGGAGGCGGTGAAAGCTGCACCGATGCTAACAGCATGTTCTAAACATCGCTCTTGTAGCCAACAAAAGAAGAATTAACTGCTACTAGCAACAAAACCCACCATGTAAAGCAGGGGTAGGGAACCCTGGTCCTGGAGAGCCACTATCCAGCACGTTTTAGAGGTCGCCCTGATTCAACAAAGTTGAATCACCTGTTCAACAGCTCATCAGGCTCTGCAGAAGCCTTTTAATCACCTGCTGATTAAAATCAGGTGTTTTAAGGCAGGGCAACCTCTAAAATGTGCAGGATAGAGGCTCTCCAGGACCAGGGTTCCCTACCCATGATGTAAAGCAACGGGTATGCGCTAGTTCCGGTATCTCACCGGATGCTGCTAACATCTAGCCTAGTGAACTAGACCAAATTCTTGCTTTGCAAAGAATAAATAATACATTTATTTAGTCTGGCTTGCCAGGCTAGCTAACATCATCTTTTCTCCATAAAAAACAAAAATAAGGTGGGTAACGCGGTCATAGAAATACACTTCAAAATGGCGGACATATTTCTTTAATCTAGGGCTCCCATTGTGACTGGATGTTTTTAATCCAGCAGAATCTGATCCAGAATGTCTGAGACAGTAAACACGCCTGATAGAAGTTAAAGAACACCTTCTGTAGGTCTGAAATAAATCTAGTGTTTTATCTTTTGGCTGTCAGGTACGGGAAGCAGCCCAGGCTCTTCTTCTGGCCGAGTTACGAAGGATCGGACAGTCGGGACGCAAAGATACGATCGACATGTGGGCTCCGTACCTGCCTCAGTACGTGGACACGGTCAGCTCCCGTAAGTACTCAACGCTCATTTAAGTCCAGGGGTGTTTCTCAGTGCCAAGGAACCTCGCCTTGATGTCTTGGCCCCGCCCCGGTTGCCTAGGAGATACGTCATCGGGAGCCGCCAAGACGTGTTCCAATGTTCATGTTCTACCGAGGCGTGTGTTCTCCGTTTGTTAGCCGTTTAGCTAGCTGAGCGAGGATGCACGGGAGCAGTGTTGCCAACTCTGCGACTTTGTCGCTGTTCCTAACGACTTTATTTCCAAACAGCGCCTAGCGACAAACCTAGCGCCATTTCTCAGGACCCGTTGCTACGTTCTGTAGAACTTTCTTGTAGATAATCCCTACAGATTAGCAACAAAGAAACCATTTGCACTCTGAACCGTTCTTCGGGGAGTAAGGAAAGAGAACGATAATCTGCACATGTGCACGAGGACTGACCAATCATAAACCGTTTTCGGCCGGGCCGATTTGCCGAAGACAAAGGCCGTGTTCGAGATGAGCCAGTTCTGCGCAGATTAGACCACCGGTGATCGGTACGCAGCGCATGCCAGTTAGATTTGTGTCCGACTTGACGCCGACTTGCTCTGACGTCATGCATACGTAGGCAACGATAACCTCGTGAGATCAAGGCGGCCGCAGATTTTGGAGCAAGGCGCTGCAGTTGCTCTCCACCGGCTGCAAAACCTAGAGGATGACGGGAAACGCCTGGCTCTCACCTGATCTAAGATCTGATTGGTTCATATTTTGATCCAAACATCCGGTGGTAGAACATGAAATGTTAGTTGGTCACATGTATTCTGTAAATCATGTTATGTTGATGATGACAACGATATAGGCCATAAAGAGGAATGTGATTTGTGTTGTTTTGTCACGTTTTCTATGAGCACACTAAAGCTACAGCTGATAACCTTTACTTATTATTACAGTCATGTCTCCATAAGCATTATATGATATCCAGAAGCACGTGAGGATGTGTTTTGGTTGCTAACCGGCACCGGAATTAAAATAAATAATTAAACAAGTATGAACTCTAACGCGATATCTTCGGGCATCGTCACCCGTGAGCTACACATGTAGGGAAATCTGTCCGACTTAAATGCAGACTTTCAGCCATATATATGTATGTATATATATGTGTATAATATATATATATATATATATATATATATATATATATATATATATATATATAGGACCAAAACATTTCAACAACATGAACGCCAGTGTGGCGTGATGATGTCATCAATATGTAAATTAGCATGTGACGTCATCTGGCAACATCTAGCGACTTTTGGGAAGAACTTCAGCTACTTTCAGTCAAAAACAGTTGGCAGCACTGCACGGGAGGTGTCTTGTAGCCTAGCCTTGGCCAAAAATTACCCAGAATACACCGCAGTATTTTCAAAAGGACGGCGGATCAAAAGCCGGCAGCTACTTCTGGGACAAATTTCAAGTTTAAATGTAAGTCAACTAATTTAAAATGTTTTTTTTAGAACCAAAGAAGTTACCTATGGTTGGTTAGTTGGTTAGTAGCTGCAGCTTTGGTGGCTAGCGGGTAGTAACTCACTAATATATTTAATTTAATAAACATATACACAATTTAAAAAGAGCTGGCTGACCATTATGGGGAGGTACTGGTTTAGTAGCTTTATTTGTTTTTAAAAGGAAACCTTTAAATATGTGTGATTTGTGCACACCTGATTGGATATTTCAGGGTCATGACCCACCCACCTCTTTATGGTCTCTCCAGCAATGCCCTCCTGTTTCCTCGTCCTCTGATGTCTGCTGTTTGTGTACTGGAGGAATCGGGCGTCAGCGCGACAGACACAGCATGTTATTTATCCGTCTGTTTCTGCCTCCACCGTCTGCCTCGGTCTCCCGGTCTGTAAATACTCCCCCGTGTCCCTCATCTGGCTATAGTTAGACCTGCTGATGGGAAGAAAGGTGAATCGCCACCGTCTTTTACTAGAAACGGCCTTCTAAAATGCTGCATCTGTGTGTGTTCAGGAGTCGTGGTTGCTGAGGATGCTGGGAATTTCTCAGGGGAGCGGTTGCCATAGGAACGGGCACCGGTCAGTGTTGTGTTACCACAGCAGTACCGCAGTCGCAGAAAGGGGGGGAGTGATGGACTGGTGACCTCAGGGGATGGGGGAGGATGGAGGAGGGAGGGAGATGGAGATAGAGGGAGGTTAAAGGGTCACAGAATTTGATCTGTGTGCTGCACAGCAGCGCTGGAACGGGCAGTAAGATGACTCCTGCTGGTCTTGGAAACCCTGAAATATCGTGAGGGGGGTGTTTTTAAATCCTCCAGCGTGGACCCGATGCTGTTCTAGGATCAGTGTCCGGTTTTAACGGAAGCACAACCCAGATTATACGAACCCGACGTCTGGGGGAATGCACAGGAACAGAAGAAATCATCAAAGACAAAACAAAACAAGACATTTACACAAACAAATATATTTATGATGTTTTTATTTACGTTTCAAAAACTTTAGAGACGTTCTGTTGTGAGAATGAGTCGCAGCCACTACACTCTGAGCTTCTAACTCCAGAACCAGACAAAAACAGCTAGTGACAGCACAGTTATCAGGTCACATGGGTTAACCCTAACCCAAAGCCATGGGAAAACAACATAGACACTAAATTACAATAAAAACAGGACAAATGTCCAAATGACCCAAATCCTCTGGGTTAGCCTAAAAGTTGCGTCTGCTGGGTTGATGGTGAACGACCAGTGTTGGGAGTAACGCCGTTTAAGTATAACGGCGTTTCTAACGGCGTTCTTTTATAGGTAACGGAATAATCTAATTAATTACTTTTCCCGCCGTTGCAACACCGTTACCGTTACTGGGGACGGAAGGTTGTGCGTTACTATGTGCTTGTCGAACGTTGAGCAGCAGCGTGAGGCTTTCTGACCGCCACACTTCAGCTGCAGCCAGGGAGAGAGAGGTGTCGGTAACGCACTTACAAACACGATGCTGATTGGCCGGGTGGGCGGAGACCCTCACTGTCTCAGTCTCTGCATTCTGTAGACACAACGGGAATAACTCCGTTTAAAATAACCGCGTTAATAAAAAATATTTCTTTCTGTAACGAGCAAACTAATTAATTACCGTCTTCTTTTATCAAAACGTCGTTTCTGTTACTGATAAGAAAATGCGTGCGTGAAGCAGCGCGGTGTGTTGAAGCTGTCATCATCAGCTGATCAGGAGCTAAAGAGGTAGATGTTTTCATCCAAGTGCGTCACGGCCCGTGAAGAACGAGGAAGACGTGATGAATATCTACGGCTGCAGACCCCCCGCAGATTTGTTGCTTCAGCAGCAAATCTGCGGATCTGCAGCCGTGCCCTTAGCGTGACAGCGGGACGTCCCGAAGGTCCGCTCACCTGTTCACCGCTCAGACGTCCTGATCTTCTGCCTTCCTAGATCATCCAGCTGTAACCTGTTTCTGATCATGTCTTTAGTCCCGCTGTAGCGCTGATGCATCAGTCTCAGACGTCATGGAGCTCAGGTGTTATTAGAACTACCTGTGTGTGTTTACCACCCAGCTTCAGCTCTTCTGTGGTTGGGTCTGACCCAAGTTAGTAAACGTAAGTCCTCCATCAGATCTGTGCCTCTTCTAGTGTCATTTTAAAGGATATTTAGTTATTTATTTAACCGTTACTAGATTACCAGCAACAGAAATGCTGCTAAAAACACACAATTATGTGAAGCTGGAAAAATTAGAATACTGTGCAAAATTACATTTATTTCTGTAATTTAACTAGACTGAGAGACCATTTAAAGGCTCGGGAACCTTTACAGGTGTTTCTATTTGCAATTTTAAATTTGAGCTGATTGGGGTCTTGTTAAATATCAGACAGTGACCTTTTAATAGTCTAGATTAGTGTAATGTTCCTATTAGTAGTTCCTCCTGTTAAGTGCGTATTTGTTTAAATTATTCAGGTTTATATAAAACATTTGGGCATACATTTTATTATGTTCAGTCATTAGTCATTTATATTTTACTATTGTAGTAATTCTTGCATTCTTTAATGAAAAAAGTAACTAAGTAGTTACTTTTGTTGGTAATTAGTTACTTTTATGATCTTGTAACTCAGTTAGTAACTGAGTTACTTTTTTTGACAAAGTAATCAGTAACTATAACTAATTACTTTTTTAAAGTAACGTTCCCAACACTGTGAACGACCATGCTTTTAGCGTCAGCTTAGGAACGGGAAAAGAAGATTCGCCTCTAGTGGTAGCTGGCAGAGTGTTTTCCACGTTAGTTTGACTGACAGGAAGAAGGATTTTAGCTCAGAAAGCATCAAACTTGTATTTGAAATTAGTGGGCTTGTTTTTCTGTGCTGCATCTGCTGGAAACAGAGTTTCTGTCATTTCCTGGATACGTTGCGAAGGTTCTTAGTTTCCATGAACGGTTGCGGTTTTGTTGTTGTGTCGCCGTAATTTAGAAGATGTTTAAAAAACCTTCAGTCCAGTTGTTGCGTCTGGAAAGCGTCTCAAATGCCTCTCAGTGCTAGCCTGGCCCGCCAGACTCCTCCTCTGTTTAAATCTGCACAGAGAAAGGGTCTGGGAACTCTCCTATTCAAATAACCCCGCCCCCTGAGAATTCTAACCGAGCCAATCAGCGCTGAGTATCGTACGTCACACACCACAACACTGAGTTTGTCCAACATGGCGACTGAAGCGGAGTTCTCTGCGGCTCTTTCCTCTGGTCTAAATTACTTCAATGTCTTTAAAACAAGTAGAACCGCTAAAAGCATTTCTTCTAAAAAAAATAAATAAGATGTTTGCGCCGTCGCCAAGCTCTTTTTTTTTTACTACAGCTAGAAAACTACAGCGTTGCGCGGTACAGTCAGCATTTCCGTCTTTTTTCCAGGGTATCCGCGGGTCCTTAAAGTCTTAAATTAGCTTTTCCAAATTTAAGGCCCTAAAAATCCTTAAAAATTACAAATAATCCTTAAATACAGTTTCCAAAGGTCTTAAATTACCAAAGACCCAATAAACAAGATTCTTTTATTTCTATAAAATTTTTGTGAATTTCTACTTAGTGTTCAGCATTTTATGTGTACGATGTTGGCGTAAGTGGAACCGTACACACTCAGCTGGTTGTGAAAGGGGGCTATTTTTAGATGAGCACATTAGCTGGTTAAACTAGTGGGAGCTTGCGCCATGGGGAAGTGCAAGTTTAATGATAACTGGATGGCTAATCCCACGTTTGCGACGTGGTTAGCACTAAGGTTGTCACGGTAACCAGTGTAGCGGTAAACCCCGGTAAAAAAGTTGACAATAATAATAACCGTCTTGTTTTTTAAAACATATATTAACTCTGTGGATTACCGTGGCTGCGGTGTAGGCGCAGTGACCCTTACCAGCCACCGTATCATCTGCTGAAGTTGCCGGCGGCACATGCGCACTTTGTTGTTTACAACCAAAACTTTCTTGAAGCTAAAGCTGAAATAACGGCCAAAGGAGGAGACGGCAGCGCTCAGGACATTTATTATCCCTCAAAGAAGACAAAGTGGGAAGTACGGGCATCTTTTGGATATTTGAAGAATGCCGAGGGACAGTTGATAGAAGACGGCTATCCTGTTTGCAGCACGAGCAGAAAAAGTGTCTGTGAAAGGCAGCAACGCTTCAAATCTCATGACACATCTGCGTGACCATCACCCACAACTCTACAGTCAACGCAAGGCAAGCTAACGTTAGCATTTTAGCTAAAATGCGTGATCCGAGGATTTGGGTTGAGGGAGAATGCAACGAGTCGCTATATAAAGCAGCCGCAGCGCCGCTACCTGCATATAAACCGTGTCGCGGACACCCTCATGTTGAAATGACGCTATGCATTACGGGGCTCCCAGGGGCAGATAAGAGTTGGTCTCTCTCCGAGAATAATTATGAATTTAACAATGATTACTGCCTGATGACATTTTCCCACATCTGCAAAGCTCACTGGAAGGACACAAACCGAGGACAATATTTTCCTGATATAGGGTTTATTACTCAAGTAAGGGTAAAAAAGTATCTGATTAGAAGGCTACTTGAGTACTGAGTATCATCTGATCTAATATTTTTAAAATGATGACATCAAACAGACAAAAAATAAGAAGTTATGGGCAAATATTGGTATTTTAAAGACTAAAGGGGAAAAAATGTAAACAAATAAACAACATAATTACAAAATAACACATTTTAGGCAAAATTTAGACGCAAACTGAGGACAATATTTCCTGACATACAGGGTTTATTTAATTGTGTGAAAATGTAGCGCGTTTAAAAAAAATACCGCGATAATACCGAAAACCGTGGTAATTTTGGTCACAATAACCGTGAGGTTACATTTTCACACCGTGACAACCCTAGTTAGCACCGGTTCCAGGCAATAGCTGGAAATTAGAGCTTAAATTTGGTCAAAGTGGCCTTAAAAAAGGTCCTAAATAGTTTTAAATTTGGCTCCCTTAAACCTGCAGTTACCCTGTTTTTCTGATCGGTTACTTTTGAGCTGCCTAGTCCCGCCCCTCATGTGCCGCTCTGCCTGTGAGTTACCAGACTCCTGTGCAGACTTAAACAGAGGACGAGTCTGGCAGGCCAGGTGCTTCCTGGTTGTGTTTTTGTGAGAGTAAAAATTACGAGACAGCTTTGGGAGGGTTTCGGACATCAATGAACATTGTCGCGATTTGTTTTCTGAAGGATAAAATCCCTGCAGACGTGTCTTTGCTACACTCTCGGATCAAAGCGTTTGTCATGAAAGAGACCAGATTACGTCAAGTTTACGAGACAGATTTCCTCTCCGAGAGACGATACAGGCGTCTTAAACCCATTAGGAATCTGTTTCAGATCCTTCTGTTTAGTTTTCAGGAGTCTGAAACCAGAAGCGATGTGAGATTCCTTTAGAAAGAGCTGGAGAACTGTGAATCTAAGTGGAACAAGTTAAGAGACGTAAGCCCTTTTCAGATTGACATTCTGGAATATGTGTGGACAATTCAGTCCGGTTTTTAACCAGAACTGTGTTTTCAGACACACCACTTTTGTACCTGAACTTGTCCTTTCGGCTGCCTTCACACAGCAGGGAAACGTTCCAGGTGTCTGAGGGGGTGGGAAGGCTGTACCTGGATAGTGCGGCGGGCGTACATGCGTCATTTACCTAAACAAAGCTGTTCGGTCAAACATGGCCGACGAAGAGATAGAATTCCTCTCACTGATCGGACTTATGTTAAGCATAAGCATAAGAGACCTGGATGATGAAGCTCAATGGTTAATAAAGGAATCACGGAAGCGGTGTGAAGCGCTCCGTTGCGCGTCTAGGAGACGGTACCGTAGGAGGCGAGCTGCCGTGGTTCGCCGCATGCTACAGGAGCAAGCTATCTAGGTGCGCACAGCGTCCCCCAGTCTCCTCCTCCTCCTCACTGTCCGGAACTCGACCTCACCAGTCTGAAGCAGCCACCCTGTCCATGACAAGTCCGGACCTGTTACTAGGGGCTTCGTCTGGTTTAAGGTTATCCGGATGTTTGTGTTCAGACACAAAGGTCTTACGGACAGAGTCCCGAACATTTCCGTTTTTCATGGCCTGTCTGAAGGGGGCTTTAGACTGTGGCCCTGTACCGACGTAGCCGGGTGTCCCACAAAACGACATTTCCTGTCTCCCGAATGGAAGTGGCGGTGTACGCCACACAATGTATTCTTTCAACAATCTCCAGACAAGCATGAGTTTAGCAAATTCGCCGTCGTCACAAATAACCGGGTTTTGGGTTTAAAACGCCACGGCCTGCAGTCGTTTTACAAGCTCAACCATGTAGAAGAACACAGGTGAAGGATGACTTTACAGAGTAAATTCACTGAGAAACCGTTTTTACTCGATGTCTTTGAAATAGGATCAGTCACTCCGAGTGTTTCATGCAGGCTGAACTTGAAAATAGTCTCCTACACCTGTCTAGTTGCGTTGCCGCTATCCAATCAGAGGAGAAATGTCCAAGTACCAGGAAATAATCCTGCTGCTCACCTCTGCTCAGGCTCACTTCTACTTCCTGAAACAGGAGCGCCAGAGCTTGTTTTCCCCACAGTGATTGACTCACAAGGCATTCGTTTACACTAGAGACCACTGCAGATGTGTTGAAACACGAGTGAACTTGATCTTTAAGGTCGGTTATTGCCCACCCTCTGGATTTTCTAAGCCAACGAAATGTTTTTGGCAGAGACGCTGAAGATTTGAGAAGTACCACCTTCCACAGGCTTGGCACCGGAACAAGGTGGTGTGGACTCGAGTTCTTCCCTGGATGGGTGGAGGAGGACATCCCGTTTTCCAAAGCCTCGGCTGCGTGCGTGCAAGGCATGAACCGCAAAAAGAAAACTTGGGCAACAGTCACATACATTTCTTTATTTTATTTGTTTATTTGCAAGTGTCGCATGCAACAATTCAGACTCCAATGTAAAACCTATAATATCACAAATCGGTGTCTCCCACTAGCCACTGGTTAGCTTTAGGTGCATGTGTTGTTTTAGATGTGTAAAATCTGATAAACGTTCCTGAGCGACGCGCCGTCTGTCACGCCTGTCATTGGACAAATTGGAAATTTAGATCAGCCTCGTCTCGTCGTCGTCTTCCTCCGCTTGTCCGGGTTGCGGGGGCAGCATCCCAACTAGGGAGCTCCAGACCGTCCTCTCCCCGGCCACCTCCACCAGCTCCTCCGGCAGGACCCCAAGGCGTTCCCGGACCAGATTGGAGATGTAACCTCTCCAACGTGTCCTGGGTCGACCCGGGGGCCTTCTGCCGGCAGGACATGCCCGAAACACCTCCCCAGGGAGGCGTCCAGGAGGCATCCTGACCAGATGCACAAACCACCTCAACTGACTCCTTTCGATCCGGAGGAGCAGCGGTTCTACTCCGAGTCCCTTCCGAATGTCCGAGCTCCTCACCCTATCTCTAAGGCTGAGCCCGGCCACCCTACGGAGGAAACTCATTTTGGCCGCTTGTATCCGCGATCTCGTTCTTTCTTTTAGATCAGCAAACAACCAAATCCTAATGAAAGACTTTAACAGCTTCAGACGAAGGCTACCTTCACAGAGTCTGTGAAAGTCTGGCTGCTGAAGAAGGGAAATCTAAAAACATACAAGGAGTGGATCTGGAGTTCAGCACACTGTTTTGGTTAAAGCTGAGATGAAATGTTCACCCTCTCCGAGTCCCACAGTGGAACTCTCATTGATCCGCTCCAGACTTCTTGGTTGGGAATGCTACAGAAGCCCCTTAAAGAAGTGGGATCGATACGCGGTCGAGTCAAAGGTTAAAATTACACGTAAATGTATAAGAACAGAGAGAGAGAGGAGGCGGTAAGTGAGACAGGAGGGGGGGCGAAGGAGGAGGTGGTGAGAGGAGCGACAGCCGGCTGATTAGAGGGGAAAAGGAGCGGCGATTGAGTCGGACAATCACAACAAAGATAGGAACTAATATCTGCTGAGTGATCAAAGCAGGCGCTGCTTCACACGTTCACAGCTTGACTCCTGTGCGATCACGCGTGAGAGGGTGAACGATGACGGGGGGACGTTGTTTAATCGAGTGTGTGTGAATGAAAGCAGCAGGTCTCGTTTTATTGTTTGTCAGAACATCTGTGCAGCAGCTTTTGGGAGCTGTCTCTCGGGATGCGGCCGGCGCTTCCGACCCTCCCGAAACCTGGTTCGATTAGCGCACCCCAAGGATTTCCAGCCTGCTGCTTTTCATTGAGAATCAGGTAATTAGGCACAGCCGCGGCGCCGGAGATGGCCCCAACAGGTGATTTTCTGTCTCTTCTTTAGAGCAAAGGTAACAACTGGAGCTTCCTTTGTGCTGAAGCCTTTTAAACACTTCCAGGCGAGCTGAAAGGTCAGCCTCTGCTCTGTGTGCCGTCTGGCCGGCCTCTCGCTGCGACAGCAGAGCTCTGTGACATTTCCTCTAAAACCTAATGGATGAATACAGGTGTCTTCCTTCAAACACGCAACACTTTCTCTGGAGAGGTGGAGGAGAAATCAAAGAGTGAACATCCGGAGGACGGTGGAGCACCAGTTTGGGGACGGAGTCAAACGGACTGTTGGACGGCTCATGAAGCATCACGTCTGGGTTGAGTCCAGTTAAAACAGAGACAGAGTTATTGGTTTAAATGGTCACCGTGGTAACTGTCCCCATGGTTATCATTTGTATTTTTAAAATGATTTACTGCAGAAGCCTTGTTCTGGATGTAGCTCTGGAGGATCACGCATCTGTAGTGAAACTGGGCTTTAGGTTCTGTTTAAAGAAAAAGTTCTCTGAGAAAATGTTTTTAGGTCACTCTGACTTCAACACGCAGGCTGAACATGAAAATAGTCTCCTACATCTATCTCCTGCAGTAGCTTCTGATAGAAAACAGACGGTGAAACTCTAGGATTAGAAAATCCTGACAGATCTACGTCACACTGACACTAACATTCATGGACTCACCCATCCTGACTCACGACGGGGAAGGCTGTTGTTGGTTCAGCATCCAGGAAACAGCAGAGAACGTCTCAGCTAGTAGAAGCTAACCGTTAGCATTAGCAACTCCACCACACAGCAGAACTCCTCCAGGCTTGTGTTATTCATAGAGATAAAATATCAGCACTGCAGAGCAAACAGAGTCGTGCTGCTGTTAGCCAATCAGAGGAGAGATGTGGTTTTAATGAGAGTTTGATGCAAAAATCTACAGGAGGTTAGAAACCTTTAATAAGAGACTCCGACACATTAAATACACAACTCGCAACATTTAAAGTTGAATTAATGTAACGTCTGCTGCTCTCTATGGAGGGTCTGATGCTGCTGCAGTGTTCTCTTTCTGCTTAACTCGTTCACCGCCGTTGACGACTAAAGTTGTCATTTGCATGTTTTTACCGTGTGGGCGTCGGACGAGCCCCCACACCGAGAGAACAAACATCTCAGCTCTAAAGCCGATCTTCATCCGCATACGTCACATGTCACGTGATCAGGAAGCAGAACATCCATGTGTTAGGAGATCGTTTTGGGCCGCTGCTGTAAAAAAAGTGAGGCGCGAACCGGAAAAGCTTCTGCCGATCACAATTCAACAACGGATTATGAAAGAACGGATAACGCTCGAAACACTCGGATTCTTCCTGATGTAAGACGTGAGTCTCCGCTTTGTTTTGGTTTTTTGGCGTCGACATCATCCTAGCGCGCAACGTTCTGTGGCTCTTAAAAAAACAGTAGAAACGGTGAGAAACGCTGGCAGCGAATGAGGTAATAAAACAGCAGTTTGACTTGTGCTGCATTTAATTTTTGTTAAAGCCTAAATAATATATTACGGTTTGTAAACTCAAGGGATGAGCTGCTGCTGGATTATTTGTAAAACAAGGCAGATTGAGCTTTTTTAGAAGTGATGACTTCAAACACAAAATTCAAACTCCAAGAAAGAAAAAGAACAAAAAGATGCTTTTAAATGTTTTGATTATTTTTCAGATGGAAACAGAAAAGAGGGCATCCCTGTGTCTGTTTTAAACAGCAGCAGCGTGAAGAGAGGAGGGGGAGGTGCTAGAGGTTAACAAGGCATGCTGGGACCTATGTGTCATGGCTGACATGACAAGCTTGACCTTGGAGCACACCAACACGCCCCCACCCTCCTTTTCATACACCCATCCTCCCCCTCCTCACCCTCTCCTCCCTGCTGCATCTCTATTTCACTTAAAGCCGTTTTTACTTCGATCAAACTGATGCTGCGGGGTACGGATCAACGCCGTCCTTTCATCTTCCCGTGACGGACATCAATCAGCGTGACTTTGGTGTGTCTGTGAGCGAAAATACACCACAGCTGACACCCAGGACTCATTTGGAGAGTTTCTACGTTCATAGCTATCTCAACATTTGCTTCTAGTGAGAAACCAAACCGACAGGATGAGGAAGAGAGGAAATCTAAGTCCAGTCTGCAACGCGTCACCGCAGCACCTGAGACACGCTGGTGGTCAGAAACATAAATGTTCACGTTGAAGTTAAAGGTTGATCAAAAATAGTTTGACGGAAGGAAAATAAATGTAAAAATAGTTGCTTTAATTACAAAAAGGCTAAATTGGGAATATTTTTGCAATGTTTCAAATCTCAAAGGAATTTTTTTGTGTGTATAGAAGTCGGGATGCATCCTATATAAAGGTGATAGTCTGAGTTTTACCTGCAGTAGGCGGCAGTCAGAATCTCTGGAGAATAAGGGAGAAACTGTCATGTAGCTGTTGAGCTAACAGCTAATTAAAGCAGGACCTAAATAAGAGAGAATGTGCACAACCTAAAACAAGGGATGTCATGAAACGTGTGTTTTAGTTGATAAATCTGCTCTTTAATGGTTCCTGCTGTGATTAGCTGTCAGCTCGACTACTTTGTGAGAATTTCTCCTCGATTCTAATTCAGTTACATCCAGTTTATTAATAAAGCTCCACATCACAACAGGTCGTCTCAATTCAATTCAAATTCAAAAATACTTTATTAATCCCAGAGGGAAACTGATTGCTGTAGTAGCTCAGAATAATAATAATAATCAAGTCATCAAAGAGTTGTTGTATATTACAATGGCTGTTGGCAGGAAGGATCTCCAGTAGCGGTCAGTGTTGCAGCCAAACTGAAGAAGCCTCTGACTGAAGACACTCTTCCGTTGTCGGACAGTCTTGTGAAGAGAATGCTCAGGGTTGTCCATCATTTTCTTGATTCTCTGGAGAATCCTTCTTTGCATTATCTCCTCCAGTGGTTCCGAAACTGCCGAAACTCTGGTTGAGTCCTTGAAAGGGCTTGGAGTTCCTCCATCTTGTTGGCCAGTGATCTCACATTGCCCACCATGATCGATGGAAGAGATGGTTTGAATTTCCTCTCTCTCTGTCTCCGTTTTGCTCCCGCTCTGCACCCACGCTTCTTGCGTTTTAGCTCATTTGGGATTTGTGACTTCAGTTGAGGTATTATTTCAGCCTTTCCAATGTTAATCAGCTGCTCCCGATTGTAAACCAGCTTGTTGTCATGGTTACGCATCATAACAAATGCTCAAAAAGTGAAAAAAGCTAAAAAATAGCAGTAAAAATCCTCCAAGCTTCACAGCACCAGAAACAGAAAAGTAAAGTGTCCAAAAAATACCGTTTTTCTTGAGAAACTAGAAGGAAAAATGTCCAAAAAAAGGCTAAACTTACATATAGTCAACAGCGCTACTCCAACATGCAGCCACCCAGAGCAGCGCAGTACCGGAAAAAAGACCTTCACATAGTAAACACTACAGTAGGGCAGGTCATTAAGCCTATCAGTTATAAGTTTCCTACATAAGGAACCCAGCAGGTCGCATCGAGTCACTGACTAGTGTCGAAGTCTTTACAGCAATCCTCATACTAAGCAAGCATGCAGCGACAATGGAGAGGAAAACTCCCTTTTAACAGGAAGAAACCTCCAGAGGATCCTGGCTCAGTATTAGACCTGGGCGATAAATCAATTTAATGAATGAATTTGAATTTTTTGTTGCAGGCGATTAAAAAAAATAGAATTTTTACGTAATAGCGCCTTTTTGGCCCCCCGGAGCTTCCGTAGCGTTGGTTTCATATAACCACGACAACAACGTCACAGCACACACACACACGAAACGACGACAGCAAGCGACTCCGTGGCCACCGGTGAGAGCGGGAAGTTTGTTCCTAAGAAAGGAATGAAATCCTCCGTTGTTTGGAATTGGTTCGGGTTTGCTGCGGCGGACGTGGAGCGTGGCGCTTTTATTCCAAGAGGGTGTTCATTTGTTCATTATTCATCTCGGAAATGAGCGTTACATTTGCCTTGCTTGTGATTAAATAAAAAATAAACTTGGCTTTAAGTTGCCTTCCATTTGTACTTATTGCTATTCTTAATAAATGAGGGGGAGAGAATCGGAAAAAAGTCGTAAATCTAATAGAAAAAATAATAAAATCTGAGATTTTATTTTTAGGCCGTATCACCCAGCCCGACTCAGTATAGGCAGCCATCCGCCACGACTCACTGGGGATGGAGAAGACAGGACAGACACACACACACACACACACACACACACACGTTCCATGCCGACACCCCTCTGTCTCCCGGTACGATGTACCGTATGTAACGATGGAGGAAAGGTCGCCGTTGCACCTTGGAGGGAGGTAGTCACAGGGCTGAGTGGATGAGTAGGTATCAACAAAAACGAGTGTTTAACTCGACTGTAAGAGTTCAAAACCAATAATGAGCTGTGTTCGATATGGATTTTTGAAAATGTCTCTAACTTTCTCAACATTCTCGTGAAAGATTCTGATTTTGGGATTTTGAACGCGCTCCTCAAAAATCAGCTAAACAAATGTTCTCTCAAATCATCCAGACAGAGGTGGTGAGCGCATGGAGCCCATCTCTGTTCATTTTCCCTAAGTCTGAAGGTGAGACAAATACAGGATAATTCGGTGACGTCAATAAATGTTACCGTTCCTGCTCCTGTTCCTGTTTCCAGCCCGGATCACTGGGAATGTTCCTTTGCTGTTGGTTTAACGACGCTCAGTGAAGCAACACGAAAAAGCTCCTGTGGTAAAACGAGACCCAGCCAAACATCAGTTATGTTTTAATTAAGTCCAATTACGTTTCATCTCTTTAATGTTCCAGACGAGTAATCAGAGTATTGGACTTGTGTCAGGCTGTGTGTGTGAAACGGAGCCATTATGTTAAGCTGTCTGCAGCCTGTGTGAACGGGTTAATCGGAACATGTTAGCAGGATTTATCAATCTAATTACAGACGCTGGAATCAGAGAGCTGTTTATTGGTGTGGTGAAGGCAGCCGGATGAAATCTGTTGGTGTTTCGGCTTTTCTCTTCTTCCAGATTCTTTTATTTTTTTTTAGCTAAATCCGCGTGTGTGTTTCCGTCTGAGCGTTCTACCCAGTCACACACACATACGTGAGTGTGTGTGAATTCATTCGGGCAGCTGTTTTCCCAGAGATTAGACGCCTGGTGACTCTGTTACCTTTAGCTGCTCCGTTAATTAGAGCATTATCATTCATTAGCCTCAGCTGCTACAAAGAGCTGCCCTTAATTGGCATTACAGAGATAATTCTCCAATTAATTCTCTAGATAACGAGGAGGCCCAATAAGGCTTGATTAGCTGTTTAACCAGGACAGTTAGCTTCATAATGAAGCCTGGCACACACACACACACACACACACACACACACACACACACACACACACACACACACACACACACACACACACACACACACACACACACACACACACACACACACACACACACACACACACACACACACACACACACACACACACACACACACACACACACACACACACACACACACACACACACACACACACACACACACACACACACACACACACACACACACACACACACACACACACACACACACACACACACACACACACACACACACACACACACACACACACACACACACACACACACACACACACACACACACACACACACACACACACACACACACACACACACACACACACACACACACACACACACACACACACACACACACACACACACACACACACACACACACACACACACACACACACACACACACACACACACACACACACACACACACACACACACACACACACACACACACACACACACACACACACACCAGGATCGTTACCCTGATGATCTGATATTCTGAATTAAACAAAGCCGTTTCTTCTTCTCTCTCGTCAGCTGGGACAACCACTGAAGCCTCCCCTCAGGCCCCACCCCCTCCCGAGGCTCAGCCAATAGAAACCAAGGCTCCAGAGGAGGAGATGGACGTCACTGATGATGACATCACTGCAGGTAGGAACAACAAAGGAAATTCCAACCAGCTTTTGGGAAGAACGAATCAGGATATTTGTGGTTTCAGGCTGTTTTTAAGAATTTATAGTTGGATTAATTCAGAGGAGTAAAATCATTTTGGATTATTCTGTAAAACAAAAGTTCCACGCTGCAGCCGTTCGCTTTAGCTTTCACTGTTTCTGAGCACAAACCGGGCGATTTGTTTGTAAAATTAAAGAAATCAGATTTGAACTTTTACACTGAATTGATGCTATTTGTGACCCTCAGGTTGATTTGAAAAGGTCCTCAATCTTTAGCTGGATTATTTCTGTAAGAATTTCAAATGTCAGTGGGATTATTACGAATATTTTACAGTCCCCTAATTACTTAGTACTTACATGGTAATTACATAGTAAGTGAAAGTGTGTTATTGTTTCTGAGTTCTTTAACAGTTATTACCATGTAACTCGGGTTCAATTCTACTTTTATTTTATTAATCATTCCCAGTAAATACTGCTTCACACAACAATTACACCTTATTACAATTATACACTTTAATTACACAATGAAACACTTTAACTTAGTGTAATTACCATGTAACTACTTCGTAATTAGGGGACTGTAAAAGGAAGCATTACCAAATATTTGTACCGTTCTTCACAGCTAACTTCTCTCTTGCTGACGGACGTGTTTTGATTCTTTTTAAGCTAATGCTGTCTGTTAGAGGGGAAACAAAGCTAGTGTTGGTTTATGAGTCTGAGTACACCCACAGTGGTTCTTACCTAACCTGAAGACATCATAGAAGTTTTGCTTTTAGAGGATCGAGGTTTTCTTCTGCAACTTTTCCTAAAGAACCAAACTTTTTTCAATCGTCCGGTCACCAACGTTGACCTTTAACCTTCCACCTGAGGCCTCCAGGGTCTGAGATGGTCAGAGTCAGAAAACACCACCAGGTGTCTGAAGGAGACGAAGAGAGGAGATAAAAATACAAGACAGTCACGACAGACGGCCTAAAGTCATTTGGCTTCAGGCTGTTTCCATGGTGATAGACCCATCACATTAGCCTGTTGTCCACACGCACGCACACACATATGCACACATGCACACACACACACATACGCACACACACACACACACACACGCACACACACACACACATACGCACACACACACGCACATACGCACACATGCACACACACACACACGCACACACACACACACATACGCACACACACACGCACATACGCACACATGCACACACACACACACATACGCACACATGCACACACGCACATACGCACACATGCACACACACACACACACACACACACATACGCACACATGCACACATACACACGTACGCACCCACACGCACGCACGCACACACACACACACACACACACACACATACGCACACACACACACACGTACGCGCACACACACACACACATACACACACGCACATACGCACACATGCACACACACACACACGTACGCATGCACGCGTGTGTGTGTGCGCACGCACGGACACGCACGCACACACACACACACATACGCACACACACACACGTACGCACGCACGCGTGTGTGTGTGCGTACGTGTGTGTGTGTGTGTGCGCACGCACACGCACGCACGCACACACACGCACACGCACACACACACATACGCACACACACGCACACGTACTCGCACACACACACACACATACATACACGCAAATACGCACACATGCACACACACACACGTACACATGCACGCGTGTGTGTGTGCGCACGCACGCACACACACTCAAGCACAGGTGTTTCTGGGTTTTGTAATTATGACCCCAACAGTGTCCAGGGATGTTATTAGTCTCCACATCACCCTCCCGTCCATTCACACACACGCACACACACACACACGCACACACACACACACACACACACACACACACACACACACACACACACACACACACACACACACACACACACACACACACACACACAGAGAGAAAACAAAAACCAAAGTCTTATATTATCCCCAAAAGCTCTCAGGGTTTAAAACTTGGCAAGAATTTCCTTCATTAAACATCATTTATTGAGCCTTTTTTAGTTAAAACTTATTTTTGATACCGTTAATCCGTAAATGTTATAAAGCAGTAAAATTTTGCATTTTTGATCCGCTCAGCGTTGCATGTGATGAACAGTAAAACTAATTACTGTTTTTTAACACAGGAAAGGTTGTTTTACCTTTTTTTTGCTAACGGTTTCGATCACTCCTGGGGTTTTCTTCAGAGCTAGCCGCTAACGACGGCGTCACTTCCCTCTCCGTTTAACCGCCGGCAGCAGAGGACAGTGTCTCCCTCTGCTGCCGGCGCTCTCCTCACCGATGGCACGGTCCCACGCACGATCTGATGTGTAGACCCCATCGCCTCAGTTCGCGGTCCCATATCCACGTCTCCTTATTTCTGTGGCTTCCTTAATCCACTGTGGACATCAGAACACCCTACCATACATGAAATGTCAGTGACCAGAACATTATACCACTGAACAAAGGTAATAACAGAAGAACGAGACCGTCAACAAGAGGACCAACGTATACAACATGCTGTAAAGATCTGTGGTATCCGACATGGACAGTAAACAAAGGAAAACAACAACAGGATCCAACGGTAAATCGAGAGCTTTGCCTTCTGGCTCAGCTCTCTCTTCACCACGACAGATCGCATCACTGCAGACGCGGCAGCCAATCTTGTGCCCCATCTTTCCCTCACTCGTGAACAAGACCCCGAGATACTCAAACTCCTCCACTTGGAGCAGGACCTCATCCCTGACCCGGAGAAGGCATTCTACCCTTTTCTGACTCAAGACCATGGTCTCAGATTTAGGGGAGCTGATTCTCATCCCAGCTGCTTCACACTCGGCTGAGAACCGCTCCAGCGAAAGCTGAAGATCACGTTCTGATGACGCCAACAGGACCACATCATCTGCAAAAAGCAGAGACCCTCTTCTTTTGCTCCAAATCCCAAGATTAGAATTTTATCCATCTATAATTCAGCTGTAATCTGGGCAGAAAATCCCATCCATAGAACAGAGTTGTGGTTCTACAACCAGACAGGTATCATATCCTCTAAGGGAGGAGCTGACCCCAGGGAGGTCAAAGGTCCCTGCTGGACAGACCCCCCCCCCCCCTCCGTGAGGATTTATCTCCTTCAGGGATGAAGAGGAGGATGCATGCAGGTCCTTGGAGCTGAACTCTGATCACGTTCTGCTCTGAGCTTCAGCAGAGAGCTCTCTGTTCCTCTTCCGTTTCCTTCTCCTCCATGCGGAGAATCAGGGGTCCACTCGTTTGGTGATCGAGGTCAAAGGTCAGACTGACCCTCACCTCTCTGTGTCATTAGCCCTGCTGTGATTTGGTTAGCTGAAACGCCAGCCTCCCTCTCTAATCTAATGCCGGGTCCTGGAGGGTCGGCCGGGTCAGATCGTGTTTCTCCTCTGAGCAGATTGAACTTATGAGGAGATAAATGTCCGACTCCGATGGTTCCTGATGGCCGTTTGTCTCCGTGTTGCAGTCTGGGACTCAGCTGCTGAATGGGAATATGATTGTATTACAGGAGCGAGCTGCTGTCGAAATATTCATCCTGTAGAGGAATGTTTCCTGAAACAAACAAACACAATGCGGTTCGGTTCTGGTTCTGTTTTAGCAGAATTTCTCATCAACCATGTTAGATCTGAACAAAAAGCCTGTATCAGATCATACGTTATGGCTTTTGAGAGTCAAGGAGCCGCATGTATGAAAACGTCCTGCAGCGCCATTATGGAGACGGCCAGACTAACGGGGGGTTGTTTGATTCTTCAGCATCTTAAATGGACTAACGTTCAAAATTCATTTTATAATCATTTGTAGTTAATAACACACAGTGGGGAATTAAAGGTGGAACTCTAAAGTAAGGCAGTGCAGCAACCGGACTGTTTATGTGGGGGGGACATAGCAGGTGTGGAAGAAACGTGGCGAGAAATAGTCGACATTTTAAGACCGGTGTTGTGCCAGAAAGCGTTTAATCTTACTCCTCTTGTGTTGATCGCCCCCTCGGTGTAACTCTCACCTCTCTGCTCAAATCCACACGAGTCTGTCTGCCGAGAGCAGGGGTCGGCAATCTTTTCCAATCAAAGAGCCAAAATTACCCGTTTCCCACTAGTAAAGAAAACACCGGGAGCCACAGCAGCCGCGGCGTTGTGGGCGGGGCCTACAGGGTCTCAGCAGGTGCCGCTTTTTGACGCGCCACACGTCTCCCTTTAAAGGGACGTTATGGAAGTTAGACAGATAAAACATGTGTAGAAATAATAAATGTCTTCTTCATACGTTCTCCTGCAATGCCCTGGTCCTGTAGAATGAGCCCTGGCATTTTTACTGTGATTGCCTGTTTTTCTGTAAAATCACAGAAAAAGAGAGATGCTCGGGTCGAGCAGGCTGCTTCATGCGCGTTCACGCTCAGGCATCGCCCGTAGCATTTGCTATCCGTAGCTTTAGCAGCAGAGAGAGAGGCAGTGCCACTTTGTCGCTGTTCCTAACGCCTAGTGACAAAGCTAGCTACATTTCTGAGGACCCTTAGCTACTTTCTGTAGAACTTTCTTCTAGATATTTCCTGCAAATTAGCAGCAAAATAGCCATTTTCACTCCGAACCGTTCTTTGGTTTGACGCTGTTTCAGCTGTCATCAAGGATATAAATGTTACAGATACTGTGGATGTTACTAGAGTGTAGCTCACCTAGTAAGATGTCTGACTCTCATGCAGAAGGCCTGGGTTTGATTCTGGATGTGAACATAGTTTATTTAGAGTTTATTTTTTACATTAATGGTATATTTTTTACAGTAAGATGCCCAAATTTTTATTTGAGACTCGCCGAACGGCATTGAATTCAGATAAAAAAGATGTGGGTTCAACTTTCATTTTGGAACAATTTTTCAAGCAAGGGAAGGGAATGATCTGAGCATGCAGGAGGACTGACCCATCATAAACCTTTGTCGGCTGTGCTGAAGAGAAAGCTACAGAACCAAATTATTTAATTAATTAGCTGCTCGTTCTCCTGTCCTCTGTCCTCCGGGCCACACACACACACACACACACACGGGACTGTCCGCTGTTATTTTCGTTAAGGAGTGTGCACGAACAGCATGCGCGCCTCGTGCACGAGCCTACTATTGAAGATGCAGTTACACTTTTGGCATGAGGGGGCAATCGCGAGCATAAAAATTCAAAAGTCCGTAAAGTCCCTTTAAACATGTTAAAACTATTCAGAATCCAAATCCAGGCTCTGTCTCATTGGATTGTTGTAATTAAACTTTGTGCTGAACGAAAGTTTCCATTAAACATTATTGACCAGGTAAGAAAAGGATCTGATCAATTAGATCTCTCCCCCTCATTTACAGCGATGAGATAGCGGCGCAGTGCACACGGCTCTGGTGTTAAACAAGTTTGTTTCTCTTTGCAACGATCTTCAAAAGAAGGCAAAACGGTTAAATGACCGGGTGTTTCCCGTATTTGAACGTTTATTTTGATGGAGAACCTCAAGGCTGCAGATGCGCTGACATTTTAGCACATCACAGAGGCATCTAAAGCAATCAAGAAAGGATTCCCATCAGAACATCTGAGCGTTTTACTGGCCACTGTGCTCAGCGCAGCTCGCTGTCAGCGCGAACATCAAGTGGACCGAGAGCTGAAGGTGTGGAGAGGGGCTTGGACGGCGTTGGTCACCGGCAGCAACAGAACCAGAGCCGTGCGGGAAGATTCTGTTTTCCAAACCCGGTCTCTCAGAGGGACGTTTCACTTAGAAAATGTTCCCTGATGGTGAAACTTTGGCTGAATAGCGCTTGCTCCTGTCTACAATGTGGCGATGCATCCATGAGCCTGTCTGAGGCAAATTCCAGCATCTCATATCCTCTTCAGCTCAGAAAGCGCCTACAAAGACATCTGATCACGCACAAGCAGGTGACCCGTCATTTCAGGTCTTTATCACTTTTCTTTAGATTTTCAAAGATGACAATATTCATATTTAGATTTGACATACAGAGAAAAGATGAATGCATTCAATTAAAATACATTTAATTAAATATCCATTCATTATTTTACAAGCACAGAGAGCCTCATCAGATGGATGAAAGAGCCGCGGGTCGCCGAACCCTGGCCTAGAGTCTTTATGCCGGCGGCGTCTAGTCCAAGTTTCTTTGAGAGTCTGGGACTGACATGTTCTCTACCAGGTGTTTGACCTGCTGGTTAAAAGGTCAACGCTCCCGGTGATCAGCACGCGTGTTGGTTCTGCTTCTAAACGGGTCCAAACCACAACTAATTCACCGGTGAAGCAGCCCTAAAAGAGTCCATCTCATTCGTTCACAAGCAGCAGTTTAACGTCAGACCCGATGGTGTGCAGTGTGAGAGGAAGAGTCCGGTCCTTCGCCCCTGGACCCCCCCCCCCCCCCCCCCCCCGCCCCTAATGGAAGCCCGACGTTCCCGCTGAGCGCTGATAGCTGCTCTGTCTGTGTCTTAAGACGATAAAATACACTTAACCTTCAGATGGACTCGGCCGGCTGGAAGGGCAGCCGCCGTTTCAGAACTCAAATCTTTTTTCTTTATCAACTTAATTGCGTTTTCAATTATTTCTCTGGATTTTCAGTCTCCTGACATTTGCTGTAAGGCCCCCCCCCCTCCCCAATGCTTCTTTGTTTTACTCGGAGGACAAGCCTCCCTCACCCTGCTGGATCAGGAAGATAATTCTTTTAGTTTTTGTTTTTGTTTTTTTTTCTCTCAAAGTTTCTCCCACAGCACCCCCCCCCCCCACCCCCCACCCCCACCCAGCCGCCTTTTTTTTTTTTCTCTCATCATTTTTGAGCAGCTATTGATCCCCTCCCTGGTGATCAGGTTTTACCAGTCTCCCATTGATTACCAATGGAGGCAGAGCCCAGGTGCATGATGGGAGGCGCGGGGGGGGGGGGGGGGGGGGGGGGGGGCTGCAGCTGCAGGAGGGAGGGATGGGAAGGTTGTCGGTTTGATTTCGACTCACGAAATTGAGAACTTTTTTCCATCATGACATAAACAGACAGACAGAACTCACTTTACCTGAATTATGAATTAATGCAGTGGCTCGCCAAAATAAAAGCGTCAGGTGATGCAGAAGGCATCGCTCTGTAGGGCGTACTCTAATATGATCTGTTTTAGCTTTAGCCTAAGGACTACATCCATGTGTTTTTAATAAATATGCTCAGAAATGTTGACTTTGTTTGGAAAATAGGTTTTGTCTTGTAAATGAGACCTTTAAGAGAGGTTTTCTAATTCCGTAAATCCCGAAACATCCAGAAATCACATTTGAAGGAAACAGCTGTTCGTCATTCGGACACATTTTCATTTAAACGATCTGAAACTAAAGTGTAGAGGTTTAAAAATGGCTGCTATGTTGTTCTAATGCTTCACTTTGAGCAAGAGTTAGCCACTAGCTTGCTAGCAATTTGTTAGCGACTCCGCCTATTTTGAGTGACATCACCTGCAGGGTTGGTCCTCACTGCAGACAAATAACTGGTAGAACAGCACTTCAAATGAACAGGATGTTCCTCTAAGGCCGTGCGTTATTCTTTTATCATCAGCTTTTGATGTTTGGGCTCTCGTGTTTCTGTCGGCTCGATCTTTATTCTCTGGATATTTCCTACTTATTATTTAGCAGAATTTCTCCAACCTGGTGTAGAAAACACACAAAAGTTTAATATAATCATCATCTTTGTTTCCTCCTTTCTTCTCGTTTTTAGCTCTTTTATTTTCTGCCATGTCTTCACTCCTAATGTATCATTTCTCTCCCATCTTCAACGTTCATCTTCATCATTTTCTCTTCCAGACATTCCCACATAAATGCTTCAGTTATGTCCGATCTCAAGTAAAATAGGGCCATATCAAACACGGGACAGTTAGGAGGACATATTTATTTGATGGTGGGTTTTATTATTATTATTATTATTATTATTATTATTATTATTATTATTATTATAACGGTGAAACAAAGTGCCCTCCCAAAGGTCACTCCTCTTCATCGGCTGAGTGACATTTCAGGTCTTTTTTATGACATATCCATTATTTTACTGGGATTAAGCAGATACGTTGACTCCACAGGTTGTTGCATTACAGCGTTCCACCCTTCCTTTAATACGTTCCTTCCTTTATGGATAATGTCATTTGAGCCAGAACGCCTTTTTATCCTGATCCATTTCTCGTTTTTATGAAGATTTAGCTGAGCGGAGGCGAGTCCAGAGGGGAGCTCCTCTGTCCTCCTCTTTAGTTTATTGGGTTATGTTTGGGAGTAGGTTGGCCAACAAATAGGATTTAGATGCAATGTCATTATAATAGATCTGCTGGTTGCGAAGGAAGCGGATCGATGGACTTCCAAAATCAATCACACGGCAGCAGGTTGGTACCGTCAGTAAGAGAGGCCAAGTCTCAGCTGGAAACCTCAGAAATCAGTCAAGTTCACGGCTCCTCAAAGTCATCAGAACAGCTTAGGTTGTCCAGAAAGTTCCTTAAAGAATTCTGTTTGGAAGGACTCACCTCACTTCAAAGGTTTTCTAAAATTCTGCAGAAATTTAAATATTTTGGGGGATGCAGGTTTATGTTCTGGTCGCAGCTTTTGTGTTGTGTCGTGGTTTGGCGCTTTATAAACAAACTAAGCTGAATTCTGCGTGGAGTTTTTTTCTTCATGCATGTGTGGGTTTTCTGCAGGCGCTCCGGTTTTCCCCCACCGGCCAAAAATGTGCACGTCTTGTACCTGTGTGACGTTCCGAAGTCTGGCTGCCTTTAGATTCTTGACTTGTTCAAATTTTCTAATTAGATTTAATCAGTGAAGACAAAAACTAAAGTAGGGCTGCACGACATTAGGAAAACCTGCGATATTCCAAAACAATGATTAATATTGCGATGACGATATTACTTGCGATAAATATAAACTTAACTCAGGAACAAAAATAATCAAAAACAAAGAAATTCAAAAATCATTAAAATGAGAAAAGCAAAAGATGCGAGGAAAGGGAAAAAGAAAAAGAAAAGGGACTCAGTGGATCCCGGGAAAAGCAGAATCAGCAAAAAGAGCTAACGAAGCTAACTCAGGTGTTCGCTAACCATCAAAATTAAGGGCTGTCCGCCTCGGGCATCTGGCCTATGAGAACCCACCCAATTAGCCAAATGGGTGAAGAGCTCTATTAGATTTGTTAAAAAAACATCATTCTTCCGTTTGACTGACAGAACGCATTATGTGTAGCAAACATTCGAGCTGACCATTCATTGCGATATTTATCTGATCTTTGCGATATGCATATTGTGCATGCTGATATCGCGATCACGATGCATTTACGATATATTGTGCAGCCCTAAACAAAAGTATTTTTAAAAATATTTTTGAACACTTTTCGGGCGGTTTGGGTTGACATAAACAAAAAGGTTCTGAAAGCTCAAATGTGATTTTAACTTGGGTGCCTGAAAGATAAAGCACTAAGTGCTCTAATGCCGTATTTACACCATGGTCAGCTCGGTCAGGCCAGATGGGGTCGTTGTGTCCACGTTGGGGTTCTTTGTTGGTTGTTCGACCAGTTTTTTGCCCGTGCCTTGCTGCGGTTCATTTCATGCTGAGCGGACTAAACAAACCCACCAACAGATGGCGGATGTTATGTCGCTCTCACGCCTACCTACTAGAGGGAACCTCTGATTGGTGCATGTAGAATCAGCCAGCGGTGGCTTCCAGCATGTGTGACAATCTGGATGTAGCGATGTAAACATGGGTGGACTGGGACCAAAACTCGGCCCTGGCATTTTTACGAATCGTCGGCCCTCAGTCGGCCCTCCCCATTGGGAGAGCGGTGGGGGTGGGGGCCGAATGTGAGATCTAATATGGACTGGGACTGTTAAATTACCAGCAGGGCCAGGCCACTGCGACCGGGAGCCCTGGCCTTTCAGATCAGCTCATTCTCCACGGGCGGAGATCACCGGGACATTAGCTACATGCTAACGTGGTAAAACAACTCCTACGTCATCGCTCTACCGCATTTTTCTTGCCAAAAACACCTGGAGAAACTCTGTTAGCCTCGGGTTACCATGTAGCTAATGTTCTGCAGATCACCTACTGTGGAGTAGTGTCGGCCCAAGCTGGGCCACTTGGCTAAGCGGCCCACTGGGACAGTGCCAGAATGCCAGATAGGCCAGTCCACCCCTGGATGTAAACATCTCCACTGATCGGACGCTCCGGAAGCAGAAGGACTGACTGTTTGCTGTGAGGAGCCCATGGCAGCACCACTGCCCTATTACAGTAGGAAGCTGAGTGCTTCATGTCAGTCTCCAGAAGCAATACAACTGTTACGGCATGCCAACCATGCAGGATGGTGTCCCTCAAGGACCAGGACTAGATACCCCTGCATTTAGAGGAAAACGGTCATCCATAGTTGTCGAGTTCCTGCTGTGGTTAAAAGTATTGATTAAAGCTGGAATGAGATCTTTAATATTTCCTCAGAGTTGAAGAGAATCAGGAGAAGAGCAGAAGGAAGAGGAGTTACCTGTACGGTGGCTGTTTTAGGACATCGTCAGGTCTCAGGGGAACGTCATCAGGTGAAAACATCTGACATAAGTGCTTCAGCGACCGAAGAGTCTGTTTTGTTATTGTAGTGAAACCAGATGCTTTTGCCTCTTTGGTCTTACATCTGAGGTTTTTTGTCTGACCCAAGGATGTCGTAAGACCGCCACCGTGGACCTGCCGCTCTTTCAGAAACCAAACACTCGTTTTCTGGACAGTGACAGGAGACAGAAACAAACAGGAAAATAAATGTTTTCATTAGATCTGACAATAAGTCACAAATAATGTTTCTACGTCACAGATGTTCCGTGTCTTTTATGTTTAAGCTCAATTATTTTAACCAGTCGACATAAAATGATCGTTTCTCTGACGACCTGTGTTTAACATCACCGACAACACAGATGTAAAAACATCGTCTCTGACTCTGATTGGTTCTTCATTTATTGTTCCTGCAGTCTCTCCTCCCATTGGCTGAAGCTGAGGAGCAGAACCCAGCTCTGGGACCAATCCGATCAGAGGAGCGGTTTATCCCTTCTCTTCTTTTCCTTGACTTTCTCTGGAAATCTGAACTTTTTAGTGATTCTGTTGGCGAGTTGATCTCTAATTCTGTTATCTACTGGCCCAGTCTGGCCCGGGGGATGGATGCCACCTGTAATCCATTTATCAGACACGACTGCTGGGCTTCCTTCCAAATGACAGCTGGCCTTTAGCGATCTCATTATGCACAACTCCACTCTGGAAACTTGTAGGGTGGGGGGTAAAATCCAGGTGAGGTGAAACACCTCCGGTCTCCACTGAGCAGAATGTGACATCATTTCTGATCCAGGTTCTGCCGATCACTGGGACCGGGGATACCTGGAGGTGTTTCCTGGTGCTGAGCTGATCAGGGATCAGATAAAAGTGACAACATCTCTCCTCCGGATCGAATCATCAGACGTTCTCAGCTTTTATCAGCTGAAGCCACTTTCCATCTGAAACAAGCAGCTAGGTGAATCCTCAGAGGAGGCGAGCCTCCCCCATGCTGCTGCTTTTACTCAGCTGACTGGAATCCATGTTGGAGTTGACTGGATGCTTCTCGGATCCATTTACACCGTCAGTCGTTTTGGGATCAAATAGCTGTTGGGTTGATGGCGGCTTCAGCAGCAGGTTGATGCTCCATTTGTCTGATGATAACGTCAGCCTCCAGAAGCTCTCCTAGCTCTGGGCTGGTAGCTTCATCCACCCAGGAAAACGTGACCGATACTAAAATAGTCCCTACAATTAAATTGGAGTCGTGAAAGACTTTGCTGGGAGGTTTTATGGGACAAATTTCTTTGTGTTTTCAAAGTTTCAAAGTTCTTATGATGCTTAAAATCCTTGAGAATGCTTGCATTTTGTCGTTATTTTCAGGATTATATGAATGCTTGAAGTGTGTGTGTGTGTGTGTGTGTGTGTGTGTGTGTGTGTGTGTGTGTGTGATCACAAATCCTTAAAATAAATCAGATATCTGGCATCTGCAAGTCAGAAATTAGTGCAGCTTTGTTTAAAACAACTGAAACAGTTTTTGTGAGGCTTCGTGTAAAACAGTCATTGGTGACAATTAGGGATGTGTATTGGTGAAATTCTGGCGATACGATACTTATCACGATACAGGGGAGACGATACGATATATCACGATATATTGCGATACATTCAGTGGGACAATTATAGCGATTTTTTTAGACTAAAATTATTGTAGGAAAATTCAATAAATGGTCCAAACTGATACTTAACATGATTAACATGAGGTATCTGAACCATAATAGAGGGATTTACATTTCAGTGGTGGAAACAAACTCCATTGCACCCTACTGCTGACTAGCGGACGGCATTTGATTTGCACCAAAATAAAAGAAAATACACAAATGTTTGCATGTAAATTCTTCCAAAAAAATCGATACACAGCTTTTGAACATCGATATAATATTGCAGGAAAAAATATCACGATATATTGCTATATCGATATTTTCTTACATTCCTAGTAACAATCTACAGACACATAAACAATGTGAGGTTCTGGAAAACGTTGCACCTTGAAAGTGCTTGAATGTGAGGTTTGAGGTTTTAGCTCATTATAACTCCTCTCCTGGAGGACGTCTGATCTCAGCTACCAGAGAGGACGCCGCTGCGTAGTGTAGACTGCATACAGCCTGCTGGAGGCTCCCCAGAAGAAGCGCTTCAGCAGCCTGCATGCTGTGCAGAGGGGCGGGCTTGGGGAGGAAAAAATATGTTAGGAAAGTTTGGTTTTGTTTTTTTGGACTAAAAGAACCACAAAGCAAAAGCTGGGATGATTCAGGTTTGTGCATTTTATTTAAAACGTGTCAATAAAGTTGTTCTGGAAAGAAAAGGAATGATTGGAGAATAATGTTATGTAGCTCTAATGGGAATAATCCACTCAAGCTGGGATAATCATAAAAACTAAATGAATGAATAACAGAGAAGTTGATGCTCTCTGGATCACTGAAACGTGAAAAAGAGAAAAGTAGAAGTGTAGTTGGTACATGAAATCAATAAAAGTACCTTAATTTAACCAGGATCAGTCTCAGTGAGATAAAAATCTATTTCACACAGTTTCCTGGCTTCCAACTTCTACACGTAAACGCGGATAACGATGAGAAAAGGCTGTTTCTAGTTGAGAAGGACGTGGAGAAGCAAGTCTTCAGAGATGTTTGGAATCCAGTTCAGGAAGTTGAATTCACTAAAATAAAACCAAGATGCTGTCAGTTTACATCCTTGTTATTTTAAGTCTCACTTTTAAGTCCAACAAGGCTTAATTCTCTTCAGAGCTTTGTAGGAGTAGCATACGTATTTATTTTGGGTGCTTTTTAAACTCTGTATACCAAACTACATTTGACCAATATGATGGGAACTTCTATATAAATATGGAAATCCAGTCTGACTTGTCTTTGAATGTTTAAACAGAAGATTTCGAATTCTTAGGGATTGTCAGACACTTCGTATTATTCAAGAAGAGAGTTAAGTTTATAAAAAATAAGAAATTTATTTTCTAAACAATTAAAAACATGACAACTATGAAACTCTTTATGTGTTGAATGAATCTAAGTGGTGAGAGATCAGACAAAGAGCAGCCCGAAGACCTCTCATGATGAAGTATATAAATGGAAACCGTGTTCCCTCGCCCGGACGTGGGTCACCGGGGCCCCCCTCTGGAGCCAGGCCTGGAGGTGGGGCACGTTGGCGAGCGCCTGGTGGCTGGGCTTTCTCCCATGGAGCCCGGCGGGTACAGCCCGAAGAGGAAATGTGGGTCCCCCTTCCCATGGGCTCACCACTCGTGAGAGGGGCCAAAGGGGTCGGGTGCAGTGTGTGACGGGTGGTAGTCGAGGGCGGGGACCTTGGCGGTCTGATCCTCGGCTACAGAAGCTGGCTCTTGGCACATGGAATGTCACCTCTCTGGTGGGGAAGGAGCCTGAGTTGGTGTGTGAGGTTGAGAGGTTCCGACTAGATATAGTCAGACTCACCTCAACACATGGCTCTGGCTCTGGAACCAGTTTCCTTGAGAGGGGTTGGACTTTCTACCACTCTGGAGTTGCTCCCACTGAGAGGCGCCGAGCAGGGGTGGGCATACTAGTTGCCCCCCATCTTGGCGCCTGTACGTTGGGGTTTACCCCAGTGAATGAGAGGGTAGCCTCCCTCCACCTACGTGTGGGGGGACGGGTTCTGACTGTGGTCTGTGCTTATGCACCAAACTACAGTTCAGACTACCCACCCTTTTTGGAGACCTTGGAGGAGGTGCTGGAAAGCGCTCCTTCCGGTGACTCCCTCGTTCTGCTGGGGGACTTTAACGCTCACGTGGGCAACAACACTGTAAGAACTAAAACTGATAATTACTTAAATATTTTGGTGCAACACTTTTACACTCAAAAATAATAAATAAATGCAAAAACAATCACATCTCTTAAATACACCTTATTAATAGATTAAATCCAACTAAAATGGAATAAGTTGTTATGAACAATTAAAGATGTTACAGTAACATTCAAAATTGAGTAAATACAATTGAAAATGTACGTTAAAACAACAGTAACCAAAAGTTCAAACTACATAAAATATTAATTAGGAAAAGCTGAAATGCTTGGCACTTATAACCTACACCATTACAGTGACTTGTTTTTAAATAATGGTTCAATTTACTTAATATTTTAAAGTTAACTTAAGCAAAAACTTTAATTAGAATTAAATGTTTATACACACACACACACACACACACACACACACACACACACACACACACACACACACACACACACACACACACACACACACACACACACACACAGGAAAAAAGAACCACGTCAGTTCAACATTGTTCACAATGATTTATTTTAACCAGCTTTTTTTTTAATCACACATTTAGCAGATTCCTTCTCTGAACACAATGAGCTGAAATCTGTTCTACATTCAGTGGATAAAACTTGGATAAAATTTCAGTCACAACAGTCTTATATAATAAAATTGCATCCAAATTGTCATGCTTGATAAACTGTAAAACTGGCATATTGATGCTAACAACAAGAAAAATGTACCTGCCATACCAAGAATAAAAGTGGCTCAAGTGAATGCAGTGCTTTACCTTTTCAGAAAAGGTCAAATGACAAACATAAAATTAAGATCCCAAAAAAAATATAAATCCTGAAAAAAAAAACATTTGCACTGACAGTTTTTGAACATCTTATTTTGATTCCAAAAAATTGGGAAGATTATAACTAAAGAGTGACCAAAGAAAATCCATAATTTAAATAAAAAGGTTTCAAAAAGGATTGCGCTAAAAAAACAAAGAAAAAAAACATACAGAAGATACTCTCCCATTTACACCTTAATGTGAATCTGGAAAGTTAGTACAAAACAGTTTAGGGTACAAACATTATTTATGAACAGGAATGCCAACACTATGTAATGCCACAACTGAACCTTTTGATGAGCATTACATGTCACTTAACAAGTCTAACACTTTAAGAACAGCCCTGTGAAATTTTGTCTACAATGAACAGAGGTCATTTTTCAGTCTTTGAACCTTGACAGAAAGGTTTCCTGTATCCAGCTCCATGAACACTTTTTGAAATGCTTCAAATGTGCATTTGAGATTCTTGGGATATTTCAGATCCAGAGCATAGCACAGTCCCAAAAGATAGCAACAGGCTTTGCTCAGATTCCCAAGTTTGCCCAGAACAGTAACGCCTTCAATAACAATACCCACATCAGTAGGTTCGCCTGACCTGTCTTGATTCTGCAGCAGGTAAATCTTCATCACCTCCTCAGCCAAAGCCTCTTCAACAAAGACAGCATCAGCACTGTCCTTTAAAAAGAGAAACAACTGTTTTAAGCTCACATATTTCCAAACATTGAAACAAAGTTTCATTTGTATGACATCACTGGTACTCATAATATGTGGGCACTGTGCTCCAAAATCTTTGAGCAAATGCTATTCTTTTGTATGCTTTGAAGTGTTTTTTTTTCTTTAGAACATTATCTTAAAACTTTTCTATGATCTCACAAGCTAAAACTACTAATATTCCTAAAACAGATTTATTGCACCAACCTCAAAGTTTTTGATTAAGGCACTTGGATCCTCTCCCAGATGGTCAATGAGACATCTGATGATGACTTCTCGTTTTTTCTCGATGGAATTTCCACTCTGTAAAACAGGAAGTCTCAACTGAGGCAACATTTGCACATTTAAAACATGACTTAACATTTCTAGCTTAAACATAACTATTTTTTTCTGTAGTTGACCTGTTTTCACACCCACCATCAAGGTAAGAACACCTGTGGAGCTAAAATATTGAACAGAACCCTAAGAAAAGCCGTTTTTAGTGGAGGGCCTCTTAAGTGCTGTGTTGGAACGTTTTTGTGGTTAGAAAATGCAATCTTCCTTACCTGAAGCAGAAGATTTAACTGTGCCCTGTGGCGTTGTCCAGCAGCACCTTTCTTGGCTTGAAACAAGGAAAGGAGTTTGGATGAATACAAGTCCAACGATGACATGAACTTTGGTTCAAGGTTCAGGGTCGTGATCCTATGAAACTCTGCACTGACCTGGATGGGAGATGACAAAAAACAAAGGACAAAAAATCTGAAGGTCAAAATTCTGATTCAATTAAAAAAAAATCTTTAACTGGAACTACCATTTTTTGCAACCTGGACCTTATTTTTTAACATGCAAACGATTAATTTACTCATCCAGACATAAATCCATATAAGTGGAGTTGTTCAGTATGCAGACTAAAGCCTTAACATAAAGTATTATCTTCCACAAAGCTTCTAAATTTTATGTTATGAATTGCTTGCACTATTTCCCTGTGACATTGTATAATCTTGGAGGGAAGAGGCGGAGCCAGGTTGCCCTCTGGCTTCTTCCAGCGAGTACCTCTCTCTTAGCGGAACACCTCCTCAGCATCAGCCTTGAAAAAGGCTGACCTCCGCTGCTTTTCCTCTGGCGGGAGGAGCTAACAGGAGCGGCAATAGGATTAAGGTGTGAGGGCGAGGTCCGATGGTGAGGACCGAGGCAGCCCACGCAGACGGCATGTTGGTCATACGACATGATGTAGCCGGTCTGGCAGGATGGTCACAGACGGATGGTCTCCCTGGACATCTTCTGGCTGGCTGAAGAAAAACAGTAGAGCCGATTTCCTGGTCTCACCGTAACTTATACTAGACCAGGGTGAGGCCCACACAGCAGGTGGGCGTGGACTAAATTACTTAAGTGCTGCGTGCACAAGGGGAATACCCACTTAAAGGGCTGCGCCTATACTCAGAGCCTGGGGTTACAATACATAACCAACGTTTAAAAATATTAAATTATTCTTCACTCTTCAGTAAAATCTAGTCTGTCGTTTTGTGCTCCAAAAGCACAAAAAAAAAGTGAGACAAAGGCACTTTGCAATCAGCCCAGTCATTCTTCAGTCAGGTTACATTAGCTTAGCCTAAAACAAGTTAAGTGAATGGAAATTACTAGCATTTATTGTTCCCTAGGCTTGGGAATGGTTTCAATTAGAACCATTCTGGTTTTGATTCAGATTCCTAGCGATTCTACAGTCTTATGACAAATTAAAGCAACCTGGCTGCTGCAAGACCATCAAAATCACTAGGATGGTAGCAACATGTTTTTCCTCACTTATGATGGGGGATGTAACAGACCAAATTTTATTTACAAGTGAATATCTCTTTAAATGTTCACTTACTTGGGAGACGTCAAACAACGCCGGCCATCTGTCCTTGATGTTGCTGACACTCAGCTGTTGGCTGATAATATCATGTCTTCTATGTGCAAAGGTTTTGCACATTAAATCCTTGATGGCTGTGCTGTCTTTCTTCTTACACTCATCAATCAGTTGTAGTCGCTCCAGCTCTTGCTGTTCTTTACCATCTTGTCCTGGATAGTGTGGCAGAAACAGCACTTCTCCTTTCCGCGCCTTCTTTATGTTCTTCGCTGGAGCCTTGTCATCAGGGTGCTTGTTCTTCAGTGAGTTGCAAGTAACCTCTGGAACTCCAAGACTTCGTAACTTTGACCTGTAATTTCCCATCTTGTATTTAAGACTATACATCCATCCCATCCAGCCATTACGACTGCCTGGCTCTGTCAGACATGGGTGCTTTTTGACCAGAGCCTCTGCCACTTCTCCAATCTGAAGGCCAGTAGGGTAGGCTGTGTAGCTGTACATATAATCAGCTAATTTTTCCATTATATCTGACTTGACTGAAGTATTTTTCAGCACAGTGCCATTTTGAACAAAGACTTCATTGGCATTTTTCAGTACAGTCTCTGTTGCCACAGAGAAAAGTGGTATGACAATTTCATCTGGCCATTGAGTCTTCAGAGGACTTTGAAGAGGGGAGAGTATGACAGTGTTGTCTGAAGACAGAGATGATCCATCTGTTTGGTCCTTTGTGGTTTTATAGGTTGAAGAGCTTGAACTTTCATTCAATGAACTTACATCTGAGGGATTTTCACACTGAGGAATCAATGTAAGCACTACTGATGGAATGACCACAGCTTTGACTGTACCCCTATCTTTGATTTGGTTGGGAGAATGAAGTGTAAAGAAATCTCCAAATGAGTCATCATAATAGTGCAATGTGAAATCCTCAACTAGCCCAAATGTCTCTCTCACTGTCTCATGCAACTCCTCAACAGTCCTGGGTATTCCTGAAGAGAGCACAAGCTTCTCACTCTGTTGTCCAAAAATTACTTTCAAGGCAAAGGAGTCCATCTGCAGAAAAAAAAAACACAAGAAAGAAAGAAAAAGAAAGGGGGTATCTGAGTCTTTCCCCTTACACTAACAAACAATGTGACGTTTTATTGACACCATTTGTTTGCCTTCAACACAATATGGTGTTAAGGGGTAAGTGTCACCAAGTACTCTGGGATGTATTAAGGTCATTTTCCCAGAAGGATCCAGAATAAATGCCCTAAAATGTTCATCATACCAGCTGTTGAGCAACTTCACAATGAAAAGAAATTCATTGCTTAAGACAACAATCTGTAAAATCTCCACAAAGTCGGGTAAGCCACAAGTAGATCCATGAGGCAAAACCATTCCTGAGGCATATTTAGTTCCATGATGAGTCAGAGAGTTGGTCAAATTCACATAGGCTTGTGTTGGATAAACTTCCTTGAGGCACTGCTGTATTTCTACATCAAGCAGTTCCAATGGAAGAGATGATACTTTAGTGACACACACTGATGGCTTCAATGCATTACCATCTGAATAGTATGCCATCATCATCTGGTGCTTTGAGGCAAGTGACAATAGTACATTTCTGAAGCTGTTTGTGTGTTTAACAACCTTCTTAAAGAAACTATGTTTAGCCTCAAAGCGCATAGTCCAGAGGCCTACTAATGGACCAAATCCTCTGATCAAGTCAGGATAATGCTCCAAAAAATGGTGTTTTGGAGTTAGTTTTTGCTCTGGGAAAACCTCCAATAGCCTGTTGCGATGTTCAGATATAAGTGTGTCCAAGTAGCAAATACTTTCCTCTCTGTGAATAGGGGACACAACAAGTTCAGTTATATCTTTTAGAGTCATAAGAACTTGCCATGCTTCATCATTTTTGGGAATCTTTTCCCCAATAATAAAAGGTAAAAGTCTCAATAATGTCCAATTTTCATGTGCGTTGCCACCAATGCTTTTGCGAGTGGAAAAATTTAGGGGGATGATTTGGGGGCGATCTGTTTTATCGGTCCATTTGTAAGGAAATTCTGTTATGAACTTATTGAGTTCAGTTAAGGAAAAGTAACGTTTACGGATAAACACATGAAGGCATAATGCTAATTCTAGTGGAATTATGCCTTCAAAAAGGTCGTGCAAAAGATCTGGAGGATACCCTGTGACAAAATGGAAATATTTTAATTTCCCTGTTAATGGACAACCTTTCTTCACACCACAACAATGAACCGAGGAGGAATTTTCCTTTATGGTTTGGACATGTAGATCATAGTTCTCTTTCGTTCTTGGTGGAAAAGCTCCTGAACGAACTTCTTTTTGCTGAAAGTCTGAATGGTCTCCAAGGCAAAATCTACAGATGTAATGTCCAGAAAAGCTTTCCACGAGTCCACTAAGAGAATGAGCGCCAAGATTGTCAGCACAAACACAAAAAACAGTGCCCCTGATATATCTACCAAGCTGTGAACAAAAAATCCCGTCTCTCTCTAATGTTATGAGATCCTTTAAAAGTGGCTCGAGAACAGTTTCATAGCTAAAAGTTTTAACATCACTTGCCTTACACAGGAGAGCCAATTGAATTGATGTTAGCTGTGATCTCAGTTCAGTTGGTATATCAGCAAGTACCCAGTACACAGCTGTGACTTTGTGTTTTTTTCTTGAAGTCCCAAGTGGATTACAAATTTCAAAGTCATCCACATAGAGAACAAGGGAAATACTTAAGTCCTCAATAGCACAAAGTTGGTTTTGCTTGAAATATTGTCCATCGTGGAAAGATGATAACTGTGAAGTGTTCAAATGTCTAGTTAATATCCTGTTAACATCTTCTTTACTCAGTAACAGCTGCAAGGACTGAAGAATAGGCACATACTGGAAAGTGGAATTATTTTCTGGATCCAAACAGTATTCTACTGGTTCAATAACACAGAAGTTTTCCTTGAAATATTTCTGTCTCTTATATCTTGAAGCAAAGGGACCATCAGGACTAAGGGCTGCACATAAAGGACTACAGTGACATATTTTTTCAGCCAATTCACTGACAAAAGACTGATCAATATTACAGTTATTCTTAATAAGAATATCACTTATTGACTTTGGAATATACTGAAGTGATAATGTGCAGATATAATTGAGCTGTTCCACCAAGTCATCCACACATTTACCAGAAACATTATAGATGCTTTCCAGTTTTAACAAGAGCACACCAATATTTTTCAAAATTTCATTTGTTGTTTCCCTTTCACAACCAAGTTCAATAGTGACATCCAAGTCCTCCTGATCTTCTAATTCCAGTGCTGGTAAGAATATTTCATTAGATGTACTGACAGTTTGCTTTGAAATCAAGTTAGTTTTAAAGTGCTTCCATGAACAAAATCTGTGCTTTCGACTTCTGTGAGTTGCATAAGTCCCACAAATGTTTGTCTTAAACTCACAACCATCAAAAACACACTCTATGGTTTCATGGCTTTTCAAATGGGAATTTAGATGTTGAAAATAGTCTTTTGTGTTTGGGTAAAAAGAGTCACAGAGTTTACATCTAATAGTTGGAAGGACCTCACACTCTTCTGTTTCATGCGAACTGTGAGACCTAGACAAGTGTGAGCGTAAGGCACCCCATGTCTTAAAAGAGCAAGGACAATTCAAATGAAGACAGGGTATGGAATAGCCATGACCAAATGTACCATGTTTCACTCGATAATGTTTGAGTAGTGACACTTTTGATGACTCCTCATGTTTGCAGAGTTTACACTGCCATCTCATCACCCGTGACCTAAAAAATTGTGAGAAAATATGTCTCACAGTATGAAGATGACAGAATGGTGTATAACCATATTTACACAGTTTTTGTATGATTAACTGATTGAATAACCAATACTCACTACCAATTCAGGTGGAGGATACAACTTACAAATAAGTCAACATGGAACAAAGTACAATGAAATAATCTGAATCACATCACCACGCTGTATAAATAAAAAGATAGTGACACTAGATGACAGACCATGAACTCATCAATATATTTACCGAACTGAAAAATTCTCAAAATTTAGATTTGGCATTTGTATGACTAAAATAACCCACCACAAAACCAGTATAAATATTTAGGTGGTATCAACATCCAATACTCAGCTTGTATAAAACAATATCATATCATTCCAAAATTTAACACATCAAGTCCTCTGAGTAAAATTACCTGCTTTACTTTGTAGTTGATGCAGATTTTTTTCTCCTGGTGGTGAAGATGGGGCTGAAAATATACAAATCAAAACTTTATCATTACAAAACATGTCACTGAGAATCTGCCATAACATCAATCTCTTATAAGAAATTTTAGCTTGGATTGAAATAAACATGTATTGATGTAAATTGGGAGTAACTATACTGGAAATGATGGTACTTTTGTCTTGACCCAAAGGACCAAAGCTTTTTTTTTTTTTCATTACTTTCTGGGATCTGAAAAGAAGTAGGGCCCCGAGTCTAAATTTACTTAAGGCCCCATAGTACTTAGGACCGGCCCTGGATGAGGTAATCTGCTGACCCGCGGTCCTCTCAGCGTTCTCTCAAAAACTGACCCTGTTCGGGACAAAGTTGAAAGCAGCGTCTTATATGCTCTAAAAGACCCCACATAGAACAAGAAAGCTAAGCAGCATGGTTGCTGCTATGAACTGTTCCGCGGGCAGGTCTTCTTAGTTACCAAAGCCATTGGTAATGTCTGTTCATCTCCTCCTGAACAACCTGACTGAGTGAGTCAGGCCGCGTGACTACCGCAGCTCCTGCACCGCGACTCAGCAGGGCCATTTTCTAGAAATGTCTGAGCACACCTGCTTTCACGTGGTTCCTAAAATGCCCCCGATTAAACGGTCAGGTCGCTGGTACCGGGACATTCCGGTAAAATTACCCGGAACGCAGACAGCGACTCAGAACGTAAAAGGATGAAAGGGCGCGGTTTCCAGCCGCCTTGACTGGAAGACGGGTCAAAAACTTAAATTAACGTGCACAAACACGCTGTGAATAGTGAGCCACCATGACAAACGCTTTCTTCAGAACATGTTATAAAAGAACAGCTAAAGTAAGAATTGGTCACTTACCTGAAAACGTTAACAAGCCTGCAGTGGACGTGTGTCCGTCTCTTTCAACGTGCAGAAAATCTCCCATGAGGCCATGCTCCTCGCGCGCGTTACATGCCAAAGGTCATTAGTCTTACTCAAAGTTTTATGTTAGTATTGGGGGACAAAATTATATTGATTTTGAACCATTAATAATTAAAGTTCAAGACAATGATAAGTATGAATACCAGTGTCTCAGTTATTTTGAGTACTTTATCTGAGATATATTGAGTAGATTTAAATAATGCACCCTGTGATTCAAATACAGAATTATTTCTTTTAAATAAACTTGAACAAAAAAGCTCAGTTCAACTGAAAAACTGGTGTTGAAATTTTAAACATTCTTTTCAGTATTTTCAACTCAAGATAACACTTTTGTGATTTTTAAAGATTTAATCAAGGTAATCTAACTTAGAACTATAATGAAATTTACTAAGCCCCTGAATAATTTTTTAGGGTGAACAGTGAGACCTGGAGAGGTGTGGTTGGGAGGAACGGCCCCCCTGATCTGAATTTGAGTGGTGTTTTGTTATTGGACTTCTGTGCCAGTCATGGATTGTCCATAATGAACACCATGTTCAGACATAAAGGTGTCCATATGTGCTCTTGGCATCAGGATATCTTAGGCCGCAGCTCGATGATCGACTTTGTTGTTGTTTTATCTGACCTGCAGCCGCATGTCTTTGGACACTCGGGTGAAGAGAGGGGCGGAGCTATCAACTGACCACTACCTGGTGGTGAGTTGGCTCAGATGGTGGGGGAGGATGCCGGTGAGACCAGGCAGGCCCAAACGTATCGCGAGGGTATGCTGGGAACATCTGGCAGAGTCTCCTGTCAGAAGGAGCTTCAATTCCCACCTCCGACAGAACTTCCAAAATGTTCCGGGGGAGGCGGGGGCTAAGTCTGAATGGACCCTGTTCCATGCCTCCATTGTTGAGGTGACCGACTATAGCTGTGGTCGCAGGATCGTCGGTGCCTGTCGTGGTGGCAACCCCCGAACCCGCTGGTGGACATCGGCGGTTAGGGATGCTGTCAAGCTGAAGAAAGAGTCCTATTAGGTCTTTTTGGCCTGTGGCACTCCAGAGGCAGCTGACGGGTACCGGCAGTCCAAGCAGAACGTGGCTCGGGTGGTCGCCAAGGCAAAAACCCGGGCATGGGAGGAGTTCGGTAAGACCATGGAGCAAGACATCCGTATGGCTTCGAGGAAATTCTGGTCCACCATCCGGTGCCTCAGAGGGGGAAAGCAGTGCACTACCAACACTATCTATAGTGGGGACGGTGTGCTGCTGACCTCTACTCAGGACCTCAATCCCACCGACACCTCTTCCATTGAGGAGGCAGAGTTTGGGGACTTTGGGTTGGCCTCTCAAATCTGTGGTGCTGAGGTCACTGAGGTGGTTAAAAAGCTCCTCTGTGGCAAGGCTCCAGGGGTGGATGAGATCCGCCCAGAGTTCCTTAAGGCTCTGGATGTTGTGGGGCTATGTTGGCTGACCTGGCTCTGCAATATCGCGTGGACATCGGGGGCAGTCCCACTGGACTGGCAGACCGGGGTGGTGGTCCCCTTATTTAGAAGGGGGGACCGCAGGGTGTGTTCCAACTACAGGGGGATCTCACTCCTGAGCCTTCCTGGTAAGGTCTTTTCAGGGGTTCTGGAGTGGAGGGTCCATCAGATTGTTGAACCTCAGATTCAGGCCCTGAGGGGTTACTCCGGGAGTATGGGGTACCAGGCCCTCTGATATGGGCTGTTAGGTCCCTGTATGACCGGTGTCAGAACTTGGTCCGCGTTGCCGGCAGTAAGTCGGGCTCGTTCCCAGTGAGAGTTGGACTCCGCCAAAGCTGCCCTTTGTCACAGATTCTGTTCATAACCTTTATGGACAGGATTTCTAGGAGCAGCCAAGGTGTGGAGGGCATCCGCTTTGGTGGCCTGAGGATCAGGTCTCTGCTTTTTGCAGATGATGTGGTCCTGTTGGCCGCTGGAGCGGTTCGCAGCCGAGTGTGAAGCAGCTGGGAAGAGAATCAGCTTCTCTAAATCTGAGACCATGGTCTTGATTCGGAAAAGGGTAGAATGCCTTCTCCGGGTCAGAGATGAGGTCCTGCCCCAAGTGGAGGAGTTTAAGTATCTCGGGGTCTTGTTCACGAGTGAGGGAAAACTGGAGCGTGAGATCGATAGGCGGATTGGTGCTGCATCTGCAGTGATGCGGACGTTGTACCGGTCTGTCGTGGTGAAGAGAGAGCTGAGTCAGAAGGCAAAGCTCTCAATATACCAGTCGATCTATTGATTATTGATTTAAAAAAGGCTTTTGATACAGTTAATCATAAAATGTTACTTGAAAAGGTAGAGAGGTATGGGATTAGGGGTGTAGTGTTGAGCTGGTTGACAAGCTATCTGCAACAGAGGAGACAGTTTGTGAAATTTGGAGAATGTTCATCTACATGGTTGGACATTGTTTGTGGAGTACCACAGGGGTCTGTGTTGGGTCCAAAATTATTTTTATTATATATTAATGATTTGAGTAATGTAACAAATACACTGACATTTGTTTTGTTTGCCGATGATACCACTATTTTCTGTGCAGGAGATAATATTAGCGAGTTAGAAAGGATGGTCCAAATTGAAATGTGCGTCATTAAAGAGTGGTTTATTGAAAATAAGCTTACATTAAATTTAGCAAAAACAAAATGTATGTTGTTTGGTATGGCTAATAAAACTGAGGTTAAGCTGCAAATAGATGGATGTGAAATTGAGCAAGTAACAGAACATAAGTTCCTTGGAATAGTAATTGATAATAAATTAAGTTGGAAACCACAAATTAAACATGTATATAATAAGGTTGCGAGAAGCATCTACATTATGAATAAAGCTCGGCAGTACTTGGATTATAAATCACTCCATGTCCTTTATTATTCATTGATTTATCCCTATCTTATTTACTGTGTAGAGGTATGGGGTAACACTTATAATACATCTATTGTACCCTTGTCTATCATACAGAAAAGAGCCCTGAGAGTTGTTCACAATGTTAGACTTAGAGACCACACTAATCCGTTATTTATATATTTATATATTCTAAAATACTAAAATTTAAAGATTTAATTTAATATACAGTGACATTCATGTTTAAAGTGCATAGGAAATTATTACCACACAAATTATTAATGCTATTTATAAAACCAGATAACGTATATAATTTCAGATACAAACTTAACTTTAGGCATACATATTTTAGAACAACAATAAAGTCATTTTGTATTTCTGTTACGGGTGTAAGAGTTTGGAATAAGCTAAGTGAGGATCTAAAGCAAAGTCCCTCATTGCATAAGTTTAAAGAGAAGTATAAAAAAATTATACTTATCAATTACATGGAGGAGGAGGAAAAGTTGTAAGGGTGTTGCATTTGATTGTAATTGTCTATTGTTGGTGAACTGGGAGCTATGAACATGGCGGGGGGGGGGGGGGGGGGTTGAAACATGAGAAAATGTAAATTTGGTTTGTGTGATTGAGGATAAAACATGTTATAGGAAAATGGCAATGACACTCAGTGTATATATATATGTATATATATGTATATGTATATATGTATATATGTATATATATGTATATGTATATATATGTATATGTATATGTATATATATATATATGTATATATGTATATATATATGTATATATATGTATATGTATATATGTATATATATGTATATGTATATATATGTATATAGCTTCCTTGCGCCTTCGGGTCGGGGAACGGGTCCTGACTGTTGTTTGTGCTTATGGGCCAAATATCAGTTCAGAGTACCCACCCTTTTTGGAGTCCCTGGGACGAGTGCTAGATAGTGCTCCATCAGGGGACTCCATTGTCCTGCTGGGGGACTTCAATGCTCACGTGGGCAATGACAGCTGGACTTGGAGGGGTGTGATTGGGAGGAACGGCCCACCTGATCAGAACTCGAGCGGTGTTTTGTTATTGGACTTCTGTGCAAGCCGCAGTTTGGCCATAACGAACACCATGTTCGAACATAAGGATGCCCACCGGTACACTTGGTACCAGGGCAGCCTAGGTCACAGGTCGATGATAGATTTTGTAGTCGTATCATCTGACCTGCGGCCGTATGTTTTGGACACCCGAGTGAAGAGAGGGGCGGAGCTGTCAACTGATCACCACCTGGTGGTGAGTTGGATCAGATGGCAAGGGAACATGCCGCGTAGACCTGGCAGACCCAAACGCATAGTGAGGGTCTGCTGGGAACGCCTGGCAGAAGAACCTGTCAAGACGGTCTTCAACTCCCACCTCCGGCAGAGCTTTGACCACGTCCCGAGAGCAGTGGGGGACATTGAGTCCGAGTGGGCCTTGTTCCACTCTGCGATTGTCGAGGCGGCTGTTGCTAGCTGTGGTCGTAAGGTGGCCGGTGCCAGTCGTGGTGGCAACCCCCGTACCCGCTGGTGGACACCAGAGGTTCGGGGAGCCGTCAGGCTGAAGAAGGAGGCCTACAGGGCGTGGCTGGTCTGTGGGTCTCCGGAGGCAGCAGACAGGTACCGGATAGCCAAGCGGGGTGCAGCAGTGGCAGTTGCCGAGGCAAAATCTCGGGCGTGGGAGGAGTTTGGTGAGGCCATGGAGAAAGACTATCGATCGGCTCCAAAGAGGTTCTGGCAAACTGTCCGGCGCCTCAGGAGAGGAAGGCAGCAACTCGCTCACACTGTTTACAGTGGGGATGGGGAGCTGCTGACGTCAACTGAGGCTATAGTCGGACGGTGGAAGGAATACTTTGAGGAGCTCCTCAATCCCACCAATGCGCATTCCGAGGAGGAACCAGAGCTGGGAGGCCTGGGGATGGACTGTCCGATCTCGGGGGCAGAAGTTGCTGAGGTAGTCAAACAACTACACAGCGGCGGAGCCCCGGGGGCGGATGAGGTTCGTCCTGGGTATCTCAAGGCTATGGATGTTGTAGGGCTGTCATGGTTGACACGTCTCTACAACATTGCGTGGTCATCAGGGGCAGTTCCTAGGGAGTGGCAGACCGGGGTGGTGGTCCCCATCTTTAAGAAGGGTGACCTGAGGGTGTGTTCCAACTATAGGGGGATCACACTCCTCAGCCTCCCTGGAAAGGTCTACTCCAAGGTACTGGAGAGGAGGGTCCGATCGATAGTTGAATCTCAGATAGAAGAGGAGCAATGTGGTTTTCGTCCTGGCCGTGGATCTGTGGACCAGCTCTATACCCTTGCAAGGGTGATGGAGGGGGCATGGGAGTTTGCCCAACCAATCCACATGTGCTTTGTGGATTTGGAGAAGGCTTATGACCGTGTCCCCAGGGGCACCCTGTGGGGGACGCTCCAGGAGTATGGGGTGGGTGGCTTTCTGTTAAGGGCCATTCAGTCCCTTTACCAGAGGAGCGTGAGTTTGGTCCGCATAGCCGGTAGTAAGTCGGACCTGTTCCCAGTGAGGGTTGGACTCCGCCAGGGCTGCCCTTTGTCACCGGTTCTGTTCATCACTTTTATGGACAGAATTTCTAGACGCAGCCGTGGTGTGGAGTGTGTCGAGTTTGGTGGCAGGAGAATCTCGTCTCTGCTTTTTGCGGATGATGTGGTCCTCCTAGCTTCATCCAGCTCTGACCTTCAGCTCTTGCTGGGTAGGTTCGCGGCCGAATGTGAAGCGGCTGGGATGAGGATCAGCACCTCCAAATCTGAGACCATGGTTCTCGACCGGAAAAGGGTGGCTTGCCACCTCCGGGTCGGGGGAGAGGTCCTACCTCAAGTGGAGGAGTTTAAGTATCTCGG
>NC_091746.1:73191188-73263688 GCF_043380555.1 Nothobranchius furzeri | reverse complement strand
TTCTGATTAGTGGAACAGAAAGCAATGTGTCAGGATATTAGTTTAACCTTGTCTGAGTGTGTGAGCTGTCAGTAGATAGTGATTCACTTGTTAAATCTAACTTTACTGATCATAGGATAATAATATTCATTTCAACCTCAGTAATTTAAGCACAGATGAATCAAAACATTGTTATTATTATTCAACCATTATTGTTCATTCAACCATATAATTATTCACTCATCTCGTTTATCATATGATTTAATTATGAAAGTTCATCCGTCTTGTCCTGTGAAGCAAAGCAGTCTTAGATAAGGGTGAGCTTGCGAGGGACCTTGGGCAAGCACAGTATCTTTCTTGCAGATTAAAGCCCCAGTTAAGACTTATGTCTCCATGTGACCCGATACTGAAGAGGTGACCTGTAGATGGAAAAACAGACCATTTCCGTAGGCTACAGCGTGATTTGTGAATTTGCTTTTTGTAGCCTAGAAATCTAGACGGTCGAGCTGAAGCTCTGGATGGTGTAGCCACACCCCATAGGGGCCTCAGTAGGTCTACCATTGGCCTGAGCGGTATTCAGTTATGCCAATCGCAGCGCTCTATCGGTTTAGTTGGCAGGGCGATGCAATGGAGTGGAACAACAAAGATGGTGACAGCTCGTTTAAAACGACGTTGGCATCAACCTTATACTATTTAGACTTGAGCTTTTCCTTGAGTCAAGAGCAGACAGAGGCACTTACTTCCTTAATTTAGAACAAGGATGTATTTGCATCTTCTCCAACAGAGCATGGAGAACTGCGCCGTTGAGTAACGTCTGTAGTGGTGAGTACATCACATCACTCGTTGTCCAATAGCATATGGAGACGGTTTGAAAGGCAACCAAAGATCCCGCCCCATGACTCAGATCTGCCCATGCATTGTGGTCAGATTATATATTCACATGTATGGGATGGATACCAGGCTATGCTTCCTGGTCAGACTTGAATGTCCTGGATTTCCTGATTGGTCCGAGTTCAAACCAGCAACTTTAATTTAGGATTATGGTTAGGAGTCTTGTTGGACCAGATGTGTAGGGAAACAAGTTCCTGTTGTACACACACACACACACACACACACACACACACACACACACACACACACACACACACACACCCTCTGAGGGGTTTGTATGGACCCCTTATTGGGCTTTTGATCCAAAGTGTGTCAGCGGCTCTCATCTCCTACTGTGTAACATACATTAGTGGTCCACACACAGAGCGGAGCAGCTCCCCGTCGAGCCGACCATGTTGCACGCACTCACAAAGGAGGTTATTTTGGGGTCGCCGTGGTGAACACAATGGAAGGGCACGCCCACACACACAAAGGAGGCCGCACGTGTCCGAAATCCTTCCAGAAGTCTGTGAACACGGCCGTCTGTGTGTTTAAATGTGTTTGAACTGTGACTAAAGGCTTTCAGGGCCACAATAAGAGACCTGTGTGTGTGTGTGTGTGTGTGTGTGTGTGTGTGTGTGTGTGTGTGTGTGTGTGTGTGTGTGTGTGTGTGTGTGTGTGTGTGTGTGTGTCATGATTACAGGACAATAGAAGTGTGCCTGCTCAGTTGTTATCAGCTCACTGGAGACTCACAGGCCTGTAGGGACTTTTTTTTACCTGCTTTCAGTGTGAAAAGAAAGAAATGAAAAGGTAAAGGAGAAAAGATTTCCTCCACACACTCTTTTATCTGAAACATCTCAACAATCTGACACCATCTTTAGATGTTTGAAAATAAACGGTAAAATTCTGATTTGGTACCTTAAAGGTACAGGTGACATGTATTTTTCCTGGTTTTTGGACTTGGTATGTGTAAAAAATCATAATTTACAGGGATGTGTATTTTTTAAATTCGGGCGATACGATACATATCACGATACAGGGGAGACGATACGATATATCACGATATATTGGAATACATTCAGTCAGACGTTACAAGCAATTTTTTTTACTGAATTTATTGTAAGAATGTTCAATAAACAGTCCAAACTGATACGTAAAATGTTTAACGTGAGGTATCTGAACCATGATGGAGGGTTTTACATTTCAATGGTGGAAACAAAACCCATTGCACACTGCTGCCAACTAGCGGGTGGCGATTAAATTGTACAAAACGAAAAGAAAATACACAAATGTTTGCATGTAATTATTTCAAGAAATAGATACACGGCTTTTGAATATCGATATAACATTGCTGGAAAAAATATCACGATATATTGCCATATCGATATTTTCTTACATCCCTAATAATTTAGTCGAGACAGTTCTGTTTTGTTAGAATGAAGTGACGATGGAAGCAGAGCTGTGATCCATCAGCAGTCATCCTTATGCCTTTTTGTACCATTTTGGGTGAATCCAGGGTCGTTTCTCAGTATGCTCACTCGTCTGATTTCGTGTAACATCAACGTTGACCCAAGTTTGTTCAAAGTTCCCAGATGTGTTCAGGCTCCGCCCATTCTATCGAGGATGCATCAACGCGTCCTCCTGCAAACTTGGGCCATCAAGGTATCCCATAATGCATTGTGTTGCAAACCGTTATTCTCCGAACGGAAAAAGGCAAAAGAGAAATCTCATAACTGTAGTGTTTTTATATCTAAATTACAAATAATTAAGTCTAAATAAATAAATATAAAGTTTGTTATTGATTGTTGCGTGTAACCTGTAAAGTTAGCCGTGTGTGTTTTCCTGTGTCTTCATGATTCCTTAAAAGGCTAATTAGCTAACCCTCTATCAAAATAAAAGCATTAGTGTGAAGAATACACACTTTTTTCCTTCATTTATTAGTGATTATGCTGGTATTTATCAATTTTGATCAAGGGTAGACCAAATATTATACAAGTATAATGTTTTCAGTGTTTTGTTATTTAAGGAATAAACTAGACTTTTGATTTTACTTCAGGGCATTTTTTTCAACAATATCATAAAGCAGCGCTTGTTGCCATGACGATTCTGTTCCAAATGATGTCCTCGTGCTCCCAGTACTCGGTAGAACAGACTTTCTACTGTACTTGTCAAGTACACAAGAATGTCCTAGCATACTTTGGTATTGAGAAGGGCCCAGTTCTCTGGCTGTTGGTGGTTTGTGTTCAGAACAGAGTAACAGACAATTATAATGAATACGTTTTATCTTTAAGAAACCCAAATAAATCAGGACATGTCATAATGTGTTTGAACAGATGAGCAGCGGGAATACGAAGACACAGACCAACAGGGAGAGACTTTCCGAGTCCAAAATCTGTCTTTTTTTTTGGGACTTGGAACTCTGAAATTCCTGTCATCAAATCTCATCATTTTAAAACCTGATCATTAACGGCTGCTATGAGATGGAACTTGTGAGCTTCAGGAGTGTTGTTGACCTGAACAGGAATGTTTTCTTCCATGTGTTTCCTCCAGGCTGTTTGTCCAACCTTCCACCCAATGCCAAGAAGATCTCCAACTCGTACGAGGAGCGTCGGAAACAGGCCACGGCCATCGTGCTGCTCGGAGTCATTGGAGCGGAGTTCGGAGCGGAGATTGAACCCCCTAAAGTCTCTGGGCGAGCCCGAGCGGGCGGACAGGCGCCCGAAGGCTTTGGACTAACGAGTGGAAGCTCGTCTAACTACTCGCTGGCAAGGCACACGTGTAAGTAGAACAACAAACAGCTATCGTTTTATTTGTCAAACATTCGTCTCATGAAAAGAGTTTTGGTCCGCTGAATCTCGAACTGCTTCATGAGGGGTGGGACAGAGAAAAGCAGAACATGTTGTTTTCACCTGATGCAATAATCGATATTTTCATACATCAATTATCGACACTGATGCGTATTAATAAAAAAAATCTTAAGATGAGCTGGATGAAAAAGGAGTTATTGGATGTTAACAACTGAGCATCCCAGACCTTTCCCAGGTGTTGTGACGTAGTTTTTACGATTATTCTACAGATAAATCAGCTGTAAATCAGGGGAATTGATGGTTATTGTGGTATCGTATCCTGTCATTCCCACCCTAAACGCTCTCTAGTGGGGCATTGTTTTACTTCTGTTTAGGAAAATAGGACCGGGTTTCCCCCAGAAAATGAGTTAAGCCTGGTGGATTCGCCGTCGGGGGGTGGGGGGCTCTCCGTCCCGTAGCGCTCCTCCGTGAGAGCGGGGGTGGGGGGGCTGCACACGTTTCGCTGCTGTTTCTCACCAGCATCAGATGAAGGAGGGCTCTAGTTTCGTTGCGCCATTTGTGTCAGCGGAGGGTTGAGGAGGGGGGCGGGGCATGTCACTTAGCCTGGCGGGTGGCCAAGCAAAGCCTGGCGGGCTGCCAGGCTTATAAAGCGCTGGGGGAAACCCTGCAGGATCTTGTGGTGAAAAAACAGAATAAAAAAAACGTTTTCAAAGTTGCGATAAGTGATCTAGCACTGGACTCAGCAGGAGGCTAATTTTAGCTGCAATAAGAAATGATTTTATTGGTTTTGATTGGAGCAAAAAGGAGAAAATTGGGCAATGATGTTTTTGCCTCTGGGCGTGTGGACAGATCTATAGCTTTTGGAGTCAATCTATTTCGAGATATTGTCACAGCTAGTTAGCGTTAGCAAATGCAAAACCACGCCACCGCAGTTAAGACTACAGTAGCTGAGAGGTCCTGACTAACAGCTGACTAAACCAGCTGTAACTCCATCATAAACACAAGATGAGTTTTACACTCGGGCTTGAACGATGGTGGCAGACATGAGTTCCTCTGAGGAAGGATCTGTTTGTTCCTTCCTTACATCAGAACATCTCTTTGTTGGCGTCTAGCTGCTCGTTTACAGCCTGATGGGAGGATCCGATACGAGTCTGAGGTGCTTCACCGGACCATTGGTGGTTCAAAGAAGATTCAGTGATTCATGTTTTGGCCCCGATTATGTTTATTTATTTTTTTATTCCCCTCCACCCCCACCACCCCCACCCGAACTAAGAAGTGCACAGTAAAGAAAGTAGAAAGTTCAGTGTTGGATTAGAGGTGAGGGAGAAGACATTGATTTTCACCCACCAAGCCTGACACTGATTTCCACCGATGCTCTGTGCCCAGTCGGACCTTGGTGGGCATCAAACCTGCACTAAGCAGGCCTGCTCTTCCGTTCTGCTGCTCCCAAGCTCTGATTGGCTGCCTCCGGGGGGCGTCCGCCCAGCGACAGAACCTGAGCTCCCACTGATGGGCTGTGGAGCGTGATGCCTCCTAGTTGGACCTGAACACAGCAGTCGGCTCACCTGTGTGGACTCACAAACACACGCATCAGATCAAAGCTGCTCCAGAACCACTCAGAACATCGAGATGCTCAGGGATTAAATTATGAATCTACATAGGGAATTTAAAAACACGAACGGTCCTGAAGGAGCTTCATTTTTGTCCGTAATAATTAAAAATGAAAGAAAATCCTGAAACCATAGATATGAATCTGGGACATTTGGAATGAATCTAAACACAAACAGGCTCAACTAATCCCAAAGCATTAGGATCTCTTTCTATGTCTGCTGTTGAAAGTGACGCTAAGATCTTTTTCTTACTGGAGCGACCATGTTTTGCTTCTGGAACCAGGGTCTCAGCATTCCAGATATGGGGCTGGAAACCCCACCTTCTCACCTGAACACAGATCTGGTGTTTTTAGGCATAAGGCCACTGATTACAGCTAAAGAAACACAGCAGGAAAAAAGATCAACCAACTAGTCAACAAATTTTTTTCAAATAGAGGGGGCGGGGCTTGAAATATAGGCGGGAACAAGCCACAAGGGGGCTATAATCCATTTATTTTCTTTTTGGTTGACGGTCCACTATTTAATGTTAAGATAACAATTGAATCTGTTTTATTTTACTAAGTAATTTTATAACCGTAGTAAAAGAATAAAATTGGCCCTTGCCACCTTTAGATCCTCCACCAGAGGGCAGGAGGTTGGAGATGGTTCTGGAAGATTTGGCCTGAACCAAATCTCAGCAGGGCTGTGTGTTTGTGTTCTACCATGTCAGTGTTGAGGTCTCTAGAAAGCTCCTTTCTTGTTTGGATCATCTCCAGCTTGCAGGCCTGGTTCTTTACTTCCGGGGGAGGAAGTCCGGTAACTCTCAGTTCCTGACGCACTTTCAAAAATGAACATTATTCAGTAGGGTGGTTTTAAAGTGGCTCATATAGAAAAAGCCTAGAAAACAGTACAAACAAGACAATGTGTCCCCTGGAGCCACCCCTCATGGTCATCAGTCCGAAAGGACTCAAATCCTCCAAGGCACTAGTTTTTATCCTCAGCTTGGCCCTCCCCGTTTGGTGACATGGTACATCTCTATTGGATCAGTACAGGGAAATGTGTCGAGAATCGTGTACGTCACGAATCTCATCCTAAATGAAGAAGATGTGAAAATCATGGGTGTTGCTGCGTCTAGTCTGATTGTGTAAAGAACAAACTCTCTGTACTGGACAGATAAACGACTGAGACACGACCTTAACCGTGACCAAACTAACCCCCGCACCGTGAAAACAAACGTCTCAGCTCTAAAGCCGAGCTTCATCCGCATACGTCACATGTCACTTAATCAGGAAGCAGAACATCCATGTGTTAGGAGATCGTTTTGGGCCGCTGCTGTAAAAAAAGTGAGGCGCGAACCGGAAAAGCTTCTGCCGATCACAATTCAACAACGGATTATGAAAGAACGGATAACGCTCGAAACGCGCGGATTCTTCCTGATGTAAGAGGTGAGTCTCCGCTCTGTTTTGGTTGTTTTGGTGTCGACATCATCCTAGTGCGGAACGTTCTGTGACTCTTAAAAAAACAGTAAAAACGGCGAGAAACGCTGGCAGCGAATGAGTTAACCATGACATGGATCTCTGACCCCCATTAGCCACAGAAAGGAAGTAGATGAGAAAACGATCGGTCAGAAAAAGCCAGCCCCTTCGACGCCACAGGGACAATTGGCATTCATGGCTCCGCCCACCTTGGTTCAGGATTACCCATGGGATGGAAATAGAAGAGCGTGTGTCAGCTAGTAGAAGCCAACTGTTAGCATTAGCAACTCCACAACATGGTGGAACACGTTGGGGCTTGTGTTAGTGAAATAAAACATCAACGATGCATTTTTTATCCCACAAGAGCGAATGGAGGCAACGGAAGAGTCGTGTTGCTGTTAACCAATCAGAGGTGAGATGTCATGTATATTCATGAGTAAGTCATGTCTTAACTCATTCGCTGCCAGCCGTTTCCTGATCGCTAAAGCCATTCGCTGCCTGCATTTCTCACCGTTTTTACTGTTTTTTTAAGAGTGACAGAACGTTGCGCGCTAGGATGATGTCGACGCCAAAACAACCAAAACAAAGCTGAGACTCACCTCTTACATCAGGAAGAATCCGCGCGTTTCGAGCGTTATCCGTTCTTTCATAATCCGTTGTTGAATTGTGATCGGCAGAAGCTTTTCCGGTTCGCGCCTCACTTTTTTTACAGCAGCGGCCCAAAACGATCTCCTAACACATGGATGTTCTGCTTCCTGATCACGTGACATGTGACGAATGCGGATGAAGATCGGCTTTAGAGCTGAGATGTTTGTTCTCACGGAGCGGGGGCTCGTCCGACGCCCACGCAGTAAAAAAAATGCAAGTGACTACTTTAGTGGTCAGTGGCGGTGAATGAGTTCATTAGTAAGACTCTTCTCCTTTGACAAACCCAATACCCGAAACTGGAGCTTTTTTTTCTCTCAGAAAACGACTCACAAGGCTTTTATTTCCACATTTCTACTAGAGACCACAGCTACTTTATTAAAACGAGTGAATGAGACCTTGAGTTTGACCCGGTGCTGAACAGGCGTGTAATAAAACTGTAACTTCGGATTAGGTGAGCCTGGAGCTATGCTAACCCAGGACGAGTGGCCGATGATAGAAGTCATGACTTGTCTCTTCTCTGTTACCGTTGTCTCTTACACCTCGTCCTCCCTTCCGTTTGGTTGCCTGCTCTCGCTCAGGTTCCTGTTTTTCTGCGTCTTTTATGAAATTGAAAGATGGATCGGTGTTGTTGGCATGCAGCGCGGCGTGTGATGAATGAGAGCTGTCCCCGCGGTGAGAGGGAGGTACAGTAGCCCATACAGCAGAGCAGAGATTGATGTTTCCACACGGGATGGGGGTAGGAATGGAAGGAAAGCGGGATGAACGGAGGATGACAGCAGGAAGGCTGGATAAGGGACACATCAGTGTTCAGCCTCTGGACTCGGTTAAATGTCACAAACCCTCGGTTCCCGTCGGAGGCCCGTTCGCTATCAGCCGTGGCATTTTCAAACATTCATGAAAGCTAATTGGAAATTGAGTTTTGCTTCGTTTCATAGAAAAGCCAAGAGGGAAGCCGGGGAGACGAAATCCGACAAATTTTATTTTCACATCTCTACTTAAATCATCAATGCATTTGGAGCGAGTGCTGATATTTGATCCCGGACCCACAGGAACGGACTTTCTGTGTGACCTGAGATTAGCTCAGATTAGCTCAGATTATCTGAGACTGAAATACAGAACAACCCTGGTGTTAATCTCTGGATTTAAAGAAGTGGGTTTCACCTGATGAATAAAACTCTGGTGATGAATTTAAAACCTCCTGTATTTAATCATCTGAGTGTTTTTTTTAAACTTTGTTTCATAAAACAGTTTATTTCTCATAAATGTGATTTCAGTAAAAAGCAGAAATAAAAATAGCTAAATTATTTTCAGACTAAAAAGAAAAAACTGAACTACAATGATGTGTTTAGAGTGAAATAACTCCTGTAAAACCTCGGTTCAGCAGGAGTTTTACTGGAGACGGTCGTGACGATCTATTTCATCATCAATCTAGCAGTCAAATATCACCCCAAACCCTGCAGGAGTATTAATAATACAATAAAAACACCAGCAACACTAATGATAACGGTAAATAATAGCAATAATAATGAGAAAGTAACAACAATACGAGTTTTTGAAACTGTCGAACACAAATGAAACGTCCTCTTTGATTTAAAGAGTCTGGATGTAGAAACTGCAGTTTGTGACTTTGTCTAATTGACTGCGGTGATTAATCAGCGTTAATTATTAACAGGTTTTTACACAGCAGCTCCTTCCCTCCTGGTATTGTGTATTTTCATCCCTTTTCCCTGCAGCCCGTCTAATCCGGCTCTCATCCACTAACCGAGTCCCCACATTGATTTACCTTCACCTCTCATTTATGCTCAAACACAGGCAGATAAAGAGACCGGGGCCAGCTGGGGAAAGAAAGCACAAAGCCTGTTAGCGGCTCACTACGGCCCGGTAGATTCTAGACATCACTAATCTGTCACTATTTCACACTGCCCCCCCCCCCCCCCCCCCCCCTAATCAGCTGCTGTCTGTTAATGGGACGTGTTTACTGCCCCAACTAACACCTCATTACGGCCAAGTGATGTTTTGCCAGCGGCTGTTGGCTCGTTTTGGGGGAATGTCTGCCTTTAAATGGATCGCTCACTTCCTGCTCACTAATTACGAGGGCGGGGCTTTAAATCTGACCCTGTTATTGGTTCTGGCCCATTTGGGGTTGCTAGCAGTGAACAGATTTGTCCTAAAATCTAATATAAAGAAGGAAAAATGAATATTTCGTAGCGTAGCATGTGCTAATTTACTGGTCGCAGTTTAGTCACTGCTCACTCTCATCAGCTGATTTCTACTATCCTCTTCTCAATAGTTGATTGTAGCTGAAGCTACATGATCTAAATACCCCCCCCCCCCCCCCACACACACACACACACACACACACAAACACAGATGTTTTAACACGGTTCGCACCCTGTCTGTGTTTAATGGTCCCACTGACCTGATGAAGCTAACTGGGTTAGCCTATAGCTGTATCCTTCATATTTATATGCATAAGCGGTGTGTTCAGATATTAAACCTATCAGGGGGGAGGGGGAGGGGGAGGGGTGTCATTTAAGGTAGACTGATGATGAAATGCCTGTAGATCCAGAAGATGTGATTAGCTGAGCATCTCTGGAGAGGTAGAGACCTTTAGAGTCACCTTAAGATCAAACCTAAAATAAACCCCTGCGTGTCTGAAAGCACGTTTCTGAAGAGTTTTAGTCTTAAAAATAAACAGAATATCAGTTTAAGATGGTTTCTCTGCTTAGTTTTCAAGATTTTTGTAAAAGCTGCAACAAGAGAAACAAGTGTGTGTGTGTGTGTGCGTGTGCGTGTGTGTGTGTGTGTGTGTGAGCTTGTGCGTGTGTGTGTGTGAGCTTGTGTGTGTGTGTGTGTGAGCTTGTGTGTGTGCGTATGTGTGTGTGTGTGTGTGTGTGCGTATGTGCGTGTGTGTGTGTGTGCGTGCGTGTGTGTGTGTGTGTGTGAGCTTGTGCGTGTGTGTGTGTGAGCTTGTGTGTGTGTGTGTGTGAGCTTGTGTGTGTGCGTATGTGTGTGTGTGTGTGTGTGTGTGTGTGTGTGTGTGTGTATGTATGTGTGAGCTTGTGTGGGCGTGTGTGTGTGTGTGTGTGTATGTATGTGTGAGCTTGTGTGTGTGCGTGTGTGTGTGTGTGTGTATGTGTGCGTCTGGCGTGTGTGTGTGTGTGTGTGTGTGTGTATGTATGTGTGAGCTTGTGTGTGTGCGTGTGTGTGTGTGTGTGTATGTGTGCGTCTGGTGTGTGTGTGTGTGTGTGTGAGCTTGTGTGTGTGTGTGTGTCAGCTTGTGTGTGTGCGTATGTGTGTGTGTGAGCTTGTGTGTGTGCGTATGTGTGTGTGTGTGTGAGCTTGTGTGTGTGCGTGTGTGTGTGTGTGTGTATGTATGTGTGAGCTTGTGTGTGTGTGGGCATGTGTGTGTGTGCGTGTGTGTGTGTGTGTATGTGTGCGTCTGGTGTGTGTGTGTGTGTGTGTGAGTGATGGTCAGCCCCTCTCCAGAGACTGGCTCAAATGTCAGGTCAGCTATGAAGTGACCCCACCCCCATCCTGCGTCTCCAGGGCTAAACCAGCTTTATTAGGCCCGAGCAGCGAAAGCGCTGCGAAGGCCTCTTGTTTTTGCTCTGATTATTATTATTTTTTGTTATTCCGTGCCCCCTTTGAACGGCTTTTTGGGGACCTTAACATACCCCAAAACTCACAATATTTTGCAAACTTCTCAGGCCTGGTGAAAAATTTGATATTTTAAAGGTCCCAAAAAAATCGCAAAGAAAATGGCTGAACAGCGCCCCCTACAAAGTGAAAAAAAACCCTCTCCATAAAGCTTAGTTTATCGTACAGTTATGAAATTTGGTACACTTGTAGAACTCAACAGTCCGCACAGAAAAGTCTCTTGCAAGCATGGTCAATATCAAACAGGAAGTCGGCCATTTTGGGTTGAAATGGCGATTTTTAGCCGTTTTTGCCGTTTTTAGGGTCCGTTTCTGATTGGATTGCTCGATCATTTTTCGCACGATCGTCTCAAAACTTGTGTAAAATTGCTCAGAAGGAATGGGCGAACAAAATGAGACAAGGATTCTGAGTTTTCGTATATGTTGAAGGGGCGGGGCCAGGCCTCGAAGTTTGACTACTCGCCAAAAAATTTAAAATTGCTATAACTTAATAACTGAAAGGAATAGAATTACCAAACTTTCTGTGGTCATTCGTCATCCAGCCACAAAGTAAATTGAATGGTCGGATGATGACATCACACAAGCCCCGCCCCCTCAGGACCAAAAAGGTCAAGTTTTACTGTGAAAGGTCCCAAATTTCCCCATTTCACTTAATCACCACAAACTTGTAGCTGGTAACTCAAGACAAGTGGAGGTTGCTTGGCGTCACTTTATGGGAGTTTTCGGCAGAAGGCGGGGCTGTGGCGGCGCGGCGAAGTCAGGCGTACCGCCATGGCCTTACGTTTGCCTTCCATTTCGTCATTTCTAAAGATATCGTCACGAAACTTGTTGTGAGTGATCCTAGTCCGGCCCCTCAAAAGATCTGATGTGAACATCCGGTGGGCGTGGCCTATTTTCTGAAATAGCGCCCCCTAGGACCATTAAAACTGTCAGCCCCAAGCCATGCTTTGACTGAGGAGTACGAAATTTGGTACACTAATGTGGTGTCTCAGGACCTACAAAAAAGTCTCTTGGAGCCAAGTGCAAAGTTGCACAGGAAGTCGGCCATTTTGGTCCAAGTACGCAATTTAGTGGTTTTCGCACACGTTGTTTGGAGAGTGATGCTCCGTCGCCATTTTCACCAATCTGCTTCAAACTTCTGCCATCTGCTCTTAAGACATAGAGGAAAAAATTCAACCGTCGGATTTTTCAAAAGTTGAAAGGTGTGGGCGTGGCTAAGCCTCAAACTTTGACCTGTCGCCGCACCACTCTTTTTTTCACAGCTCCCTACTGGACTCCTTTTACCCAATCAGCAGGAGTCTCTGGCAAATAGCAGTAGACAACTTGAGGTCACTTGGTATCCAGTACTGGAAGGTTTCAAAAAAAGGCAGGGCTTTGGGAGCATGGCGAAAATCGCCATCACGCCATGGAAATACGTTTGCCTCTCATTTCTTCATTTATCGTGATATCGTTACGAAACTTCTGGTGAGTGATCCTAGTCTGACCACAAAGAGACATAGACAGCTGAAATATGTGGGCGTGGCCTAATTTCTGAAATAGCGCCCCCTAGGACCATTTAAACTAATAGCCCCAAGCCATGCTTTGACTGAGGATTACGAAATTTGGTACACTAATGTGGTGTCCCAGGACCTACAAAAAAGTCTCTTGGAGCCAATCACAAAATTGCACAGGAAGTCGGCCATTTTGGTCCAAGTACGCGATTTAGTGGTTTTCGCACACGTTGTTTGGAGAGTGATGCTCCGTCGCCCTTTTCACCAATCGCCTTCAAACTTCTGCTATATACTCTTAAGGCATAGGGGAAAAAATTCAACCGTCGGATTTTTCAAAAGTTGAAAGGTGTGGGCGTGGCTAAGCCTCAAACTTTGACCTGTCGCCGCGCCACTCTTTTTTTCACAGCTCCCTACTGGACTCCTTTTACCCAATCGGCAGGATTCTCTGGCAAATAGCAGTAGACAACTTGAGGTCACTTGGTATCCAGTACTGGAAGGTTTCAAAAAAAGGCGGGGCTTTGGGAGCATCTCGAAAATCGCCATCACGCCATGGAAATACGTTTGCCTCTCATTTCTTCATTTATCGTGATATTGTTACGAAACTTCTGGTGAGTTATCCTAGTCTGACCCCAAAGAGACATAGACACCTGAAATATGTGGGCGTGGCCTAATTTCTGAAATAGCGCCCCCTAGGACCATTTAAACTATTAGCCCCAAGCCATGCTTTCACTGAGGATTACGAAATTTGGTACACTAATGTGGTGTCCCAGGACCTACAAAAAAGTCTCTTGGAGCCAAGCACAAAATTGCACAGGAAGTCGGCCATTTTGGTCCAAGTACGCGATTTAGTGGTTTTCGCACACGTTGTTTGGAGAGTGATGCTCCTTCGCCCTTTTCACCAATCGCCTTCAAACTTCTGCTATATACTCTTAAGGCATAGGGGAAAAAAGTCAACCGTCGGATTTTTCAAAAGTTGAAAGGTGTAGGCGTGGCTAAGCCTCAAACTTTGACCTTTCGCCACGCCACTCTTTTTTTCACAGCTCCCTATTGGACTCCTTTTACCCAATCACCTGGAATATCTTGTAAATAGCAGCTGACAAGTTGAGGTCACTTGGTCTACAGTACTGGCAGGTTTTGAAAAAAAGGCGGGGCTTTGGGAGCATGGCGAAATTCTCCATCACGCCATGGCAATACGTTTGCCTCTCATTTCTTCAATTATCGTGACATCGCCACAAAATGTCTGGTGAGTGATCCTAGTCTGACCCCCAATAGAAATGGGCATCTGAGATTTGTGGGCGTGGCCTATATTCTGAAATAGCGCCCCCTAGGACCATTAAAACTGTCAGCCCCAAGACAAGGTTTGACTGAGGATTACGAAAATTGGTACACTCATGTAGGGTCTCCGGACCTACAAAAAAGTATCTTGGAGCCAAGCGCAATTTCGCACAGGAGGTCGGCCATTTTGGTCCAAGTTCTCGATTTAGTGGTTTTCGCACACGTTGTTTGGACATTGATGGCCCGTTGCCCTTTACATCGATCACCTTCAAACTTATGCTATGTACTTTTAAGTCAAAGGGGAAAAAATTCAACCGTCGGATTTTAAATAAGTATAAAGGTGTGGGCGTGGCTAAGCCTCAAAGTTTGACCTTTCGCCATGACATTACTTGACTTAATAACTCCCATGTGCATGATCAGATCTAATTCAAACTTTGTCTGTGTGATCACTGACCACATCTCAAGACAACGACAATGTGGACAGCTGACATCACCTAAGCCCCGCCCCCTGACAACAGGAAGTCTATTGTTTTATGGTGAAATGCCCATATTTGTCCCCTCTAATTTAGTGAAAATGACACTCAGGTCATACAGTGTCTTCATGATGTTTTAAAGACCATTCAGATCTGATAGCTTTCCAGAAAGGGAGGGGCTTTGATGCCATGGTGAATGCTGGCGTGACGCCATGACCTTACATTTGACTGTAACTTCCACAAACGGCCTCCGATTTGCCCGAAACTGAATATGGCAATGAACAATCATGCCCTTTAGCCAATGAGGCACAAACGGTTGGTGAATGTTATATAATGTCACCAAAGCTGACCTCAATGGGACTTTTCTGTAGTTGGTCACAGCGCCACCTAGATAACGTTATCCTTCGATAACTTTAAAAAACATGGTCAGAATAGCATTAAAGTTGGTCACTGTCATCACACCACCAGTGTGGTAAAGATAGAGGATTCCCTAGTGGTGAGACATAAAATATAATGGTGGGCTCAAAGGGGATGCTGAGTCAGGGTGAGTTGCGGACAAGGTGGCCGTTAGCAGTTTCTGGTGTTGGGGTGGTCGACGTTTGTTTTCTGCGGACGTGCCCTGGTGCCCCGGGCTGCCGGCCAGGCAGGAGCGGTGCAGAGCTGCGAGGGCCGAACGACGCTGCTTGCAGCTTTAATTATTTTTATTATTTCTCTTCAGCAACACATTATTTTATTTCCATGAAATAAAACCGTGTGAAATGTTTCTTTCATGAGAAGTTTTATCAGAATAAAATGATGAAGTTGTTCTGTTATCTCTCGTTTTCCACTAACATTAGCCAGAGCAGCGCTCCTGGGTGAACGTGTTGTATAAGGAATGGTTCTGTCTGCAGGTAAGGCCCTGACCTTCCTGCTGCTGCAGCCCCCCAGCCCCAAGCTCCCGGCCCACAGCACCATCCGCCGCACCGCCATCGATCTGATTGGTCGAGGCTTCACCGTCTGGGAGCCGTACATGGACGTGTCTGCGGTGCTCATGGGGCTGCTGGAGTTGTGCGCCGACGCAGAGAAACAGCTGGTGAAGTGAGTCTGAAACTGTACAATCATTGTGTCGGGCTGATTGGTTGTTTAGGTGTCTGATAACACACACACACACACACGCACACACACACACACACATACAGTTATGAAAGCCAGTTGCAATCTGATTGGACGAAGATGCCGCGATGTCTGTCCTGTTCTGACATCACACTCCTGCCTGTGTTTTTCTCTCATCAGGATGAATCATTAATAATAATCCGAATTATACTAATCCAGAGTAAATAGCTGTGTGTGTGTGTGTGGGGGGGGGGTATCGAGATATAAGTTTTGGTCCATATCGCTCAGCCCTACCCTCTAGTGTCCGTTTGTGGAATTGAAAGTAAAACTCCTCGCTGTGCGTTCGTCTTTCTAACGCCTTAATCCAACAGCTGAAACATCTCCCAGCCTTCCGTAGTGTCTACAGGAGCGATTTCTCACTAGAACATATCAGCTGTGTCAGACCTGGGAAACATCCTGTTTGGCCGGCTCAGGGAAGTGGAGGCATTCCGGGGCGTTCCGGTAAAATGAAAGTTCCAACAGTGGAAACACGCCTCATGTTTTCATAACCTGTGATTGTGTGAAAACCAGCAAAGAAATCAGATCACCAGTTCAGTCATGGCGAGTCCATCTTCCTGTAACCCGCTACTGAATCTGCCAGAACGTCAGAGCCCCAGAAGGGGCGGAGCTTCCTCACCTTATTTTAACCAAAACATTCATCATGTGAATGTGGACATTGTTGCATTTTAAACAAAACCGTCGTCGTCTTCCTCCGCTTATCCGGGTCCGGGTCGCGGGGGCAGCATCCCAACTAGGGAGCTCCAGACCGTCCTCTCCCCGGCCACCTCCACCAGCTCCTCCGGCAGGACCCCAAGGCGTTCCCGGACCAGATTGGAGATGTAACCTCTGCAACGTGTCCTGGGTTGACCCGGGGGCCTCCTGCCGGCAGGACATGCCCAAAACACCTCCCCGGGGAGGCGTCCAGGAGGCATCCTGACCAGATGCCCAAACCACCTCAGCTGACTCCTTTCGATCCGGAGGAGCAGCGGTTCTACTCCGAGTCCCTCCCGAATGTCCGAGCTCCTCACCCTATCTCTAAGGCTGAGCCCGGCCACCCTACGGAGGAAACTCATTTCGGCCGCTTGTATCCGCGATCTCGTTCTTTCGGTCATTACCCAAAGCTCATGACCATAGGTGAGGATTGGGACGTAGATCGACCGGTAAATCGAGAACCTGGCTTTCTGGCTCAGCTCCTCTTCACCACGACAGATTGGTTCGGCGTCCGCATCACTGCAGACGCCGAACCAATCCGCCTGTCGATCTCCCTATCCCTCCTACCCTCACTCGTGAACAAGACCCCGAGATACTTAAACTCCTCCACTTGAGGTAGGACCTCTCCCCCGACCCGTAGTTGGCAAGCCGCCCTTTTCCGGTCAAGATTTTAAACAAAATAACTGATAAATTCATCAAACTTTAAACTCTTCACTGTTTCTAAACGCCAACCCTAAACATTTTAGAAGTTTTCGTTTTCTTCTCTCAGGACTTTTAAACATCGCCTCAGAAGATAAAAGCATCTTTTTATTCCTCGTGTTCGATGAGGTGTCGTGTGCTCATCTTACGGGGATAAAGACACCTTTTTACGTCCTGCTTATTGGCTGCGATCTGGAGAAACGACGTTTGTTTCGCAGAGGTAAACGCATGTTTGGAAGAGCGCGTGCCATGCGGAGATGAGCACTGGTATGTGTTGTTGTCGCTCGAGAACCCGACAGGATGGTTCAGCAGCAGAAAGCAGTGATCAGAAAACTGCAGGTCACTTCTTAAAGTAAAAAAAAGTCCAGCGGTGCTGATCCGTATTGATCCGTGTCCGTCTGAGTTTTCCCAACAATCCTGAAGTGATTTCTCTTTTCCTCAGAAACTTGTGTGTTTCTGTGAATAAGAAGGTACCAGAACACGACCCGGTCCGGTGAACACGACCTTAATTATTGTTACGCTACATTACTGAACTGAAAAGTTTGTTCGGACTTTGAGCCAACTAAGAAGCCATCTTTCATTTTGATATTCGTTTGAATTAGAACCGCCTTTTCACTTCGCTGTGATGCAGCCGGCCTTAAAATGCGGCCTTGGAAGGAGGCAGCCTATGAATTAGCACACATTTCTCTGAGCATTAACCTTTGAACTTGGAGGGAAGTTTCTAAGACATCCGCTCTTGGAAAATCTTCAGCCATTTTTGATGTTTTCAACCTGTAAATAATATTTCTCTTTGTAGAAGGATGAAGTTAAATAGTTTGGAAATGACCTTTGACCCTTTTAGGATTGACGGGACACGACGGCTGTTTCTCTGAGGTCATCACTGACATCTTTCATCCGCTTGTTAACAAACACTTGTATGCTCCGGAGAAAACAGACGACATTTCTGCTTTTCTAGGCCCGATGATGATCATTAAGGCCAATAACTACGTTTGGTTCCCGCTGACCTGATGAGTTTCATCACAAACAAATGATCAGATTTTCATTACATCACCAAAAAGTCTTGCTGATTTAATCTGAGCTGCATCCTGAGTTAAGCTGCAGTTTACCCTCATTTCATCGCTTCTTCATCACCAAGCCCCTCTGAAGGTGCCCCTCTTAGACGCGACTGGTGAGATTTAGGCTTTCGTTGAATAAAAAACTGACTGATGTGGGTAATACAAATTAAACACCTGCTTTAATAACGGTGTTTCTTTTAGCTTGTGGCTTGTTTCCATCCAAAGAGACGGCAGCATCTCGGTCGTTTATTGTGTAATTTCTGCAGCCGGTCGGTTCAGAAACCATCCAATAAATCAGAGTTTCAGCCTGCCAGTTAGCCCATCTGCACCCGGCCGGGAAAACCAATCAGCAAGCCAGCCGGACTCTAAACAGTCAGCCAACCGTGCACACACACACACACACACACACACACAGTCATGGCTCCTTCCAGCGGTGACCCCCCCCCTCCCGTCATGTGACCCAAGTTGTTCACTCCTCCCTCACATTCAAAAATCAATACCTGCAGCCCTGACTGTGTGTGTGTGTGTGTGTGTGAGCGTGTGTGTGTGTGTGTGTGTGTGTGTGTGTGTGTGTGTGTGTGTGTGAGCGTGTGTGTGTGTGTGTGTGTGTGTGTGTGTGTGTGTGTGTGTGACTCTGTATTGACCAGATAATGTCAGCGTGGTATCGGCTGTGAATGCAGTCACGTTGCCGCGGTCACACCAACCGAAGCCTTCGTTTGGCTCCTCGCGGAGCTCAGAGACACCTCGGTCCAAATCCACCGTCCAGCTCAGGGAAGCTGCCTAATCTAGTCCGGTGGATTAGATATTCAAATCATTCAGATTGAAACAAACTGGAAAAACACAAATTACACAAATCAGATTAGTTTTACGTATAAAACACGTTTAAGTAAAGCTGCGTTAGACTAAAGTTCTGTACGTAGAACCAACAAAAACTATTAAGATAATAAAATAAAAGCATCAGATACAAACATTTTTAATTACGATATATAAATATGTAGAATTTATTTAGATATATGTTTTCCCCATTATTTTCTTTTTAATGAATTTATTAAATTTGTTAATCTTTTATAACATTACTGGGCGGGACTGATCCAGATTTAGTCGAATCCATTTCTTTGGTCTTTTGTGTATTTTTTAAACCAATGAGACGTTGAATGAATGGATAAAATATTTTAAGGAATAAAGAATCAGTAGAAACAAAAATAACTCATAAAAACACAGTTTTTTACGAGCCAGAGTAACTGCATCTCGTTTCTGGGATCGATTAGTCTTGTCTTGCTGTGAAGACTGATCAGACCATTGATGACCCACAGTGACACATGAAAACTATAAAACACTGATAAATAATTGTTAGTAATTAAATATTAGTTAATGCTACCTGTAATTAAGTTTTCTTTATTTTGTATTTAAAGTAATACCGAGCAGCTTCCTGCTCCTCCATCCTACGGGTTGATGGTAAACAACCCTGCTGCCGACTGCTGTAGCTAGCGCTATCAACGAGCTAACACTAGCACGAGCCAACTAATATACCAATAAGTAAAACCATGAAGTAAAAAGAGCCACACTGTTGGACACAAATATTATTACTTACAAGTCTGTTGTAACAAAGCCAGGTCACCATCAGTTTGTCATTTTGTAGCCTACTTTAGCTCCCTCTAGCTAGTGTAGGCCATGCCAGTGTTCACTGTGGGTTTAGCTCTTTGCTTCACCTCCATAGACGTTACTCTCTGACCTTTACTTTCAGGCTCCGCCATGATGCCAACAGAAAGAGCAAACTTCCTCTTTTTTTTCTTCGTGTGCTTTTTGTTGATGATCGGCGAACAGAAAATGCTAACTGCTAGTGTAACAGCTGACAGCCGTAAAGCGGGTAAAGAGCTCCTCCTATAGAACACCTATCCACTCCACACAACTGTTAAGTGTGGTCTCTGGCCAGTGTAGAGCGGCAGAGTGGTGTCAGATATGAAACCGGTCAAGAGTTCAACGTTAAAGCTCTAGCTTAAAGTTTAGAAACTATTTAGTGTTATTGTAAAAGTCCAGATGCCATCGTTCTTATTTTTATATTTTATTGTGGTATTTTGGGCTGACTGACTGATGCTCCAGCCCTGGAACAGATGTTTGAACTCCGTATGTGACTCTAATGATAATCCAGATTATTTCATTACATGCTCTTAATTTCTGTTATTAACCTCGGTGGACCTGCGCACAATTAGCTTCAGTGTTTCTGCTGCATTACATCAACATGGTGACTGTTTCCAATTACAGCCGCCGCTCCAGATGAAATTAAACTTTTCAGGCTCGCTGATGTATCGCCGATATATTACCAGTATTAATTACGGGCTCGGAGGATGTGATGTGTATTCAGAGGAGATGAATTGTGCAGCTCTGGCTGTTCGTCCACCCATCACTTCCTCCCACACACACACACACACACACACACACACACACACACACACACACACACACACTGAGGGGCGTGCGACCAGCTGTTCAGCTAACTGTGTGTCTAATTCCTGTTGCATTGTGGGAGTCCATTATGCTGCCGCCTGGTGAATGGCTCCTATTGACTCGGCCTTGACATTATAAGCTGCTCGCTAATCTCTTCACTCCATATATTAGTAAGACTCAATCTCATGGCTGTTTTTCTCAGATTTGTCTCTTTTTCTTCTTCAGTTGATTTTTTATGTCTCCGTTTTTTTTAATCACCAAAAGAACAACAGAAAGCTCTTCTTTGTTGTAAAATCTCATAAAAAGGCACAAAAACATTAGGTGTCCCTGTGATGGGGTTTCTTCCGATTTAAATATTTTCCCTGAATATCGTTTTGATAAGTCAGCGTTGTTGTAACCGGCACCGGTTAGAACCGTTCTACCAGGTTTTAGGAGCTTTTCATCATGATGTTGTTTCCTCATGAGAAGTATCCTCAAACTAGAGCTGCACGATATTAGGAAAACCTGCGATATTCGATAACAGTGAGAAATATTGCGATGACGATATTTCTTGCGATAAATAAAAACTTAACTCGGGAACAAAAATAATCAAAAAGAAAGAAATTTAAAAAATCATTAAAATGAGAAAAGCAAAAGATGTGAAGAAGAAGAAGAAGAAGAAGAAGAAGAAGAAGAAGAAGAAGAAGAAGAAGAAGAAGAAGAAGAAGAAGAAGAAGAAGACGTCTATAGCGCCTCTCAAGATAAAAATCACGAGGCGCTTCACAAAAACAAAAAATGTAAAAAAGAATTTAGAAAATGGTTAAAAATATATTTAAAATTAGCAAAAAATGGGCAATTGTGATTAAAAAATGTTAAGAAAGAGAGAGTGAACAGGAAGGAGGGAAATCAGTGGATCCTGAGGAAGGTGGAATAGGTGGGGAGAGCAGAATAAAGAGAGAGAGGTGAAGAAGGTCATACAAAAGCCAGCTTGAACAAGTGAGTCTTCAGCTGCTTTTTAAAGGAGACCACTGAGTCCACTGATCTCAGGCTCAGGGGGAGAGAGGTCCAGAGTCTGGGGGCCACAGCAGCAGATGATCTGTCACCTTTGACCTTTAGCCTGGTGCTGCACAACCAGTAGGCTTTGATCACTGGACCTCAGGGACCTGCTGGGGGTGTAGGGACTAAGAAGATCACCAATGTAAGATGGTGCTTGTCCATGTAAGGCCCTATAGACCAGAACCAGGATATTGAAATGAACCCTGAAGTTGACTGGCAGCCAGTGAAGCTGGAGGAGAAGCGGGGTGATGTGGGTGTGTTTGGAGGACTTGGTCAGAAGCCGAGCACAGGCGTTCTGAACCACCTGTAGACGGTTCAGGGAGGTTCTGCTCAGACACGTGAAAAGAGAGTTACAGTAGTCTACGCGTGAGGAGATGAAGGTGTGGATAACTGTCTCAAGTTCAGAGCGAGACAGAATGGGACTCAGCTTAGCAACGTTCCTGAGATGGAAGAAGGAAGAGCGAACAAGAGAACTGACATGAGAATCCAGGGTGAGAGCTGGGTCAAAGGTCACACCAAGATTCCTGACAGAAGGTTTGGTGTGAGAAGCAAGCTGACCAAGAGAGTCTCTGACTTTGGGAACCAGCTTTTCTGGGGCACAGATGAGGATCTCAGTCTTATCTTCATTCAGCTGAAGAAAGCTCCCACCATCCAGGTTTTGATAGAGTCTAAGCAGGTGTGTAACAGCTGCAGCTTAGACATCTCATGGGGCTTAAAGGAGATGTACAGTTGGATGTCATCTGCATAAAGATGGTAGGAGATTCCTTTGAAGGAGCTCAGGATGTGCTGAAGAGGAAGCAGATAGAGGAGGAAGAGCAGAGGCCCCAGCACAGAACCAGAAAGAAAGAAAGAAAGAAAGAAAGAAAGAAAGAAAGAAAGAAAGAAAGAAAGAAAGAAAGAAAGAAAGAAAGAAAGAAAGAAAGAAAGAAAGAAAGAAAGAAAGAAAGAAAGAAAGAAAGAAAGAAGCAGAATCAGCAGAAAGAGCTAACAAAGCTAACTCAGGTGTTTGCTAACCATCAAAATTAGATGCTGTCCGCCTCAGGGGCGGGCATCTGGCCTATGAGAACCCACCCAATTGGCCAAATGGGTGAAGAGCTCTATTTGATTTGTTAAAAAACATCACGCCTCCATTTGATTGACAGAATGTATTATGTGTAGCAAACATCTGAGCCGACCATTCATTACGATATTTATCTGTTCTTTGCGATATGCATGCTGATATCGCGATAACGATATATTTACGATATATTGTGCAGCCCTATCTCAAACCCATGTTTGGCTGCATTCATGCTCACTAAAAACTGTTGGGTTAAAAATGACCCAATTTGGGCTGTTTTTTACTCCACTGCTGGGTCAACATTGCACCAGTAATTAATTTAACCCAGCAAGACGGGTTTCTCTGTTTTAACCCAACACATGAGTTAAATATTCCAACCAAATTCTGGGTCAAAATAACCACAAATCTGGGTAAATTCAACCACACGTGCATTTTATTTACTCTACCCAAATCCTGGGCCAAATTAAACTAACGATGGGTTGATTCAGCAACATATAATGTCCAGTAATCAATCTAAATCCTTTGTCAATACGCCCAATTATTTCTAACACATTTCAATACAGACAGAAAATTGCAACTATCCATATTCAACTGTTGAAATATGCATGCTAGATTTAGTCATGTAAAGCATAAACAATACAATAAACACTTCAACAAGACTGAAATCTTTACAAAGCACTGCCTTGAAATGTATTCGTATAAATGTAAACGATATAAAATGTTCAGATCACTTCAGGTCAAGAACTGCAACAGTGTACACTGAAATAAATATTCGGTGCTAAACAACAAACAGTTAAAGGGTCAAGTGTCCATTTTCCAAATGCCTATTTGCTGTAATTCCATGCTGTAGTTCTTTTTTTAAAACACAGAACAGTTTTGTTACCTGTTTTCCCGCTACGTTTCGTTTGCGGCTGCAAACTTCCTCAGGCTGACCCTGATGGTGGCGTCACTTCCTTCTCCGTTTATCCGTTTCGTATAACCAGGAAGGTCCCATTAAGATTAAAAACCTCATTTTCAAGGGAGTCCTGGCCAAGAGGCGGAGGAGCAGGCCCAAGTGGCTGGGTAGAAGTCTGGGCCACTCTGGGTAGGCTGCTGCCCCCGCGATCCGACTCTGGATATCAGATGATGGTGGATGGATGGTTTTATTAAAGTTGGATGCTCACAGTGCCCCCTGCTCTTCCTTTACAGTATTACCACGGGTCTGCCCCTCAACCCCCCTGCAGACTCAGCTCGTTCTGCTCGCCACGCTCTTTCTCTGATCGCCACTGCCCGACCGCCGGCCTTCATCACCACCATCGCCAAAGAGGTGAGACGCACGGACCCTCTCAAGGACACCTACTTGTGAAGGTGGGGTCTGACTCTTCTTTGGATTTTCCATCTTTTTTTGTCAGGTTCATCGCTACAACGCAGCTCAGGCCAACTCTCAGTCACAGCAGAACGTTCACACCACCACTCTGGCCCGAGCCAAGGCCGAGATTCTGCGAGTGATCGACATCCTGATAGAGAAGATGCCCGGAGACGTCGTTGATCTTCTGGTTGAGGTAAATATTGGTTATGATATTTACCAACAATCCATCTGGCAAGTCCAACTTCCCTAACCCTAACCTGTCCCGCAGGTGATGGACATCATCATGTACTGCATCGAAGGTTCTCTGGTGAAGAAGAAAGGTCTGCAGGAGTGTTTCCCTGCAATCTGCAAGTAAGTGCGTGCGTGCGTGCGTGCGTGCGTGTTTAACAGAGTGTGTATTCATGCATACCGTATTTTCCGGACTATAAGTTGCACTCTGGAGGTTTCTTCCTGTTAAAAGGGAGTTTTCCTCTCCACTGTCGCTGCATGCTTGCTTAGTATGAGGATTGCTGTATAGTCACTGACACTCGTCAGTGACTTGATGCAATTAGCTGGGTTCCTCATATAGGAAACAATTATTTCTGATTGGCTTAATGAACTGACCTGAATTGGAATGTTTACTGTGTGAAGGTCCTTGAGACGACTCTTGTCATGATTTGGCGCTTTATAAATAAAATTGAATTGAACTTGAATTGAACTTTTTTTCATAGTCTGGCTGGTCCTGCGACTTATATACCGAAGTGACTTATATACCAAATGATGTATACCGCGCCGCTGCGAGCCGGCTCTGGTCCAGGAATGAGCTCCCCTGTCCCGCTGGGAGGGTTTCAAACACCGCCATCCTCTGCTGGAGACCGTGGCGCGCTGCTGCGCGTACCGCTGATGCAACAGCTGGTTGCTTATTCTGTTATCGTTACCGGTACTTGTCTTGCAATGTGAAATGCTTGGTCTCAGATTTTGTAAGAAAAATAATAAAATTTCCCCCCAAAATGCGACTTATACTCTGGAAAATACGGTATTTGTTCTTGTTTTATTTGTTTTTTAGGTAAAACTCTTTCGTCTTTCAGGACTTTAGCAGTTTTACAAAAGCTAACAATCAGATTCTCCGTGATTCCATGACCACGGTGGGCCAAGCGGTAAACACGCCCCTCTGCCTCCACGCAGCTGAGTGTAAAAACCGTGTGCTTACCCCGCCGTCCATGTATAACTAGACCCCTAAAAGCACCCGTGAACACGCCTCTGCCATTTGTGTCATCTGGGGCCACACCCATACAAATCCTGCTGCCATCACCACAGGTGAAGCAGAAACGGCTCCTACGAGGACCTTTGACCAGATTACTGATTCTGTTCTGGTTCTGAGCCAGAAAAGCCAGACCAAAGACTCTGAAGTAGCAACTCTCATCATCAGACGTCATTTAGACGTGACACGGTCCTCTAATTTGATGTTGTTTTGTTGTCGTGTTCAGGTTCTACATGGTGGGTTACTGCGACCGCAGCCACAGGATCGCTGTTGGAGCGCGGCAAGGTTCAGTCGCTCTCTACGACGTTCGGACGGGAAAATGTCAGGTAGACATCAGGAGATAACGGTCCGCCTGTCCATCATCCATCCTATAATTCATCCATTCCTTTATCCATCTGTCTATAAATACCTCAAAGATCTATTAGTTTATCTTCCACACGTATCTGCTTTTCCCTTCATCCTTTTTTCTTTCCAAAATGTCTTCTCACTCTTTTTTTTTACCCGCTCTGTAAATTTCATATTCTGTCACTCCGGCTGACACAGACATCCTGTAATTAAAGAGGTGAAGAAGATGAGCAGCAGGATGAAGGGTGTGAACAGAGGGAGGAGGGGTTTCTCTTCAGTAATTGATTAATGACACAACAACTCTCTTAATCATGTTTTTGTGTTAACCCGCATCTCTCTGTGTGTGTGTGTGTGTGTGAGTGTGTGTGTGTGTGTGTGTGTGTGCGCGTGCGTGAGTGTGTATGTGTGTGTGTGTGTGCGCGCGCGTGCGTGAGTGTGTGTGTGTGCACGTGCGTGAGTGTGTATGTGTGTGTGTGCGTGCGTGCGTGCGTGTGTGTGTGTGTGTGTATGTGAATGTGTGCGTGTGTGTGTGTGTGTGAATTTGTGTGTGTGCGTGCGTGTGAATGTGTATGTGTGCGTGTGAATGTGTGTGTGTGCGTGCATGTGTGTGTGAATGTGTGTGTGCGTGCGTGCGTGTGTGCGTGCGTGTGTGTGTGTGTGTGTGTATGTGAATGTGTGCGTGTGTGTGTGTGTGTGAATTTGTGTGTGTGCGTGCGTGTGAATGTGTGTGTGTGCGTGCATGTGTGTGTGTGTGTGAATGTGTATGTGCGTGCGTGCATGCGTGTGTGTGTGAATGTGTATGTGCGTGCGTGTGTGTGCGTGTGAATGTGTATGTGCGTGCGTGTATGTGCGTGCGTGCGTGCGTGTGAATGTGTATGTGCGTGCGTGCGTGTATGTGCGTGCGTGTATGTGCGTGCGTGTGTGTGCGTGCGTGTGTGTGCGTGTGAACGTGTATGTGCGTGCGTGTGTGTGTGTGCGTGTGAATGTGTGTGTGTGTGCGTGCGTGAGTGTGAATGTGCATGTGTGTGTGTGTGTGTGCGTGTGAATGTGTGTGTGTGCGTGCGTGCGTGTGAATATGTGTGTGTGTGCGTGCGTGTGAATGTGTATGTGCGTGCGTGTGAATGTGTATGTGCGTGCGTGTGAATGTGTATGTGCGTGCGTGTGAATGTGTATGTGCGTGCGTGGTGTGAATGTGTATGTGCGTGCGTGTATGTGCGTGCGTGTGTGTGCGTGTGTGTATGTGAATGTGTATGTGCGTGCGTGTGTGTGTGCGTGTGAATGTGTATGTGCGTGCGTGTATGTGCGTGTGTGTGTGTGCGTGTGAATGTGTGTGTGTGCGTGCGTGTGAATGTGTGTGTGAGTGTGAATGTGTGTGTGTGCATGTGTGCGTGTGTGTGAATGTGTGTGTGTGTGCGTGCGTGTGAATGTGTGTGTGCGTGTGAATGTGTGTGTGTGCGCATGCGTGCGTGCGTGTGAATGTGTGTGTGTGTGCGTGCGTGCGTGTATATGTGTGCGTGTGAATGTGTGTGTGTGCGTGCGTGCATGTGTGTGTGTGCGTGCGTGTATATGTGTGCGTGTGAATGTGTGTGTGTGTGTGTGTGTGTGTGTGTGTGTGTGTGTGTGTGTGTGTGTGTGTGTGTGTGTGTGTGTGTGTGTGTGAATGTGTGTGTGTGTGTGTGCGCATGCGTGCGTGCGTGTGAATGTGTGTGTGTGCGTGCGTGTGAATGTGTGTGTGTGTGCGTGCGTGTGAATGTGTGTGTGTGCGTGCGTGTGAATGTGTGTGTGTGCGTGCGTGTGAATGTGTGTGTGTGCGTGCGTGCGTGTATATGTGTGCGTGTGAATGTGTGTGTGTGTGTGCGTGCGTGCGTGTATATGTGTGTGTGTGTGTGTGTGTGTGTGTGTGTGTGTGTGTGTGTGTGTGTGTGTGTGTGTGTTGGTAATTTGCTGAGTATTGATGTTCAGTAACCTGAGCAGTCTAGTCTGGTGGAGGGGGTCATTTATATCTGATAACAGCGTGGTCCTGTTCATCCAACATCTAGTTTGATTGCATGTTTGTGTGCGCGCACGTGCCTACGTGTGTGTGTGTGTGTGCGTGCGTGTGTGTCTGTGTGTGTGTGGGGGGGTATTTCCACTAATTAACGTTTAATAGATAATGGGCCTGCGGGCGCTGTGTGTTACAAGTGTTTTATTTGGCGCATAGGGGAAAGCTTTCATCTTGATTTATTCATTTCAGAATCTTTTAGGTTTTATTAATTGAGATTCTTCGTATCGATTCTGGTATTTCTGCCTGTGAGTGTTCCATAACGCCGTCCACCAGCAGTAACTACGTCACGTCCTAGCTGCCACCAGATGTTGAGGCCCAGGAACCAAAATCTGTCTGACGGAAATTCAGAAGGCCGTTCTCACTGTTGGTGTTTTTATCAGACTGGATGGATGAGGTGGGGTCACGTGACTTCACCTCATCCCGTCTGTAGCACATTTTAAAGGGACACGACCATCGCCAGCCTACACACATTTTTTATTTTTAAACACCAAATTCACCAACATGGACAACAGGACTTGGATTATTTTTATAAATATCAATATCTGTCATTTTTTTGGGTTTATCGCCCACCTATGATACACAATTCCTGATTTAGAGCGTGAGGAAGGTTCTCTATGGAAACATCCTGCTGGTGTCATGGGTGCAAGATTGCCTTCGCATCCGCATCATGTTTTTTCTGCTTTGACCGGTATTTTTATCTTCTGTTGTAGTTTCTTAGAATGGTCGCGTTCTGTTTTAGCATGTGCAGCACTTTGGGCAGCTCCCATGCTGCGTTTTAAACGTGCTATATAAATAAACTATGCTAGGCTATGGTATGGTACGGTATGGTATGAATGAGCTGCTTAGCTTTAGTGGACGGAGGTGAGAGAAGAGGACGACCAGTTTGTGCGTTTCCAACCGGAGCTCGCTGCTCAACCATCTGCCACAGCTTTGATCAGCCTCCGTTAAGAGCTCTTTGCCAGCTGCATCGCTCAGTGTGTGTGTGTGTGTGTGTGTGTGTGTGTGTGTGTGTGTGTGTGTGTGTGTCCAGCTGCCTGCTCTGCCTTTTTAACAGACTCAACCAAGTCTGCTAATTGAACACAAAGAAACAATCTCACAGCCCATTCTCTCTCGAGTCCAGGGAGAGAGACGGAAATGCTGAAGGTCCCAAATAATTCAAATGAAGGCGACCGGACTTCCTTGGTTTCTGGAAGACGTTTCTCTTCTCATCCGAGGAGCTTTGTCCAGAGCAGTTAACCCCAACCCTTACTGGAACATTTATAGGAAATATTATAATAAAAATCTTAATATACGCAATATAGATGTGTAATTCTGAGTTTTTGTCTTCAGGAGGTTTCTGCTGTAATCAGGTCCTCTGAAAGTTTTTAAAATACTTTCCACGTTATTATTAGCTCATTAAAAATATTTTACCAGAAAATTGGCATCAACTCCTCACAGAGTCGTTTTTCTCACTTTTCCCTCATGTTACGATCCAGGCTGTCTAGGGGGCCTGGGGTAACAATGAGGACGCATGTTCTCGTGGTAAAAGCAACAGAAACAACATTTATTTACATAAATATAAACTCAAAACACAGACTAACAAGACACATCAGCAGCAACGCAAAACGAGTAACAACTAAACTCTCATATTAACCAAATTAATACAAAAACCACGAAAGACCATCACGATTTCCCTTTTTCTGAGTGATGTCTTATAAAAGCAAGCGAAGGGGTAAAGTATCCTTTACCCCTAAAAGGCGAACGGTTAAACACAGAGAGTTAAGCTCTCAAAGTTGTTACATAAAACTTAAAACCAAAAGCTGCTGAGGAGACAACAGACCAGAGAGAACCTCCCTAGCCTGCTGCTCCCTGAACTGAGGGCTGGCTGACTTTTATGCTGCTGGTCATCAGGATCAGCTGGGAGGATCTAACCGGGAGGCAATCTAGAGAGATTGGAGCCAGGTGCTGCATCTCCTCTCTCACACACAAACACACACACATACACACTCAGGGAAAAAGCCAAATGGCTCTGAGCCGTAACACTCAACAAAAGTTTCTAAACTCCGACAGCGACTCGGACGTGGTTTAAAATGTCCGACAACGTGTCGGCGAGGGCCGGTGACTTGTACATCATAACTGCGAACCCTCTGAAACATTTGGGGAGGTTTTGGAAACGCCTTTGTAAACGGTCATAGCCCAGTGAGACCTTAGCTTTTAGTCTTTTAAACCTTTAACCTTTAGAGTAGGCACTCTTTTAAGTATTAGCCCAGTTTAACCAGAAATATGTGTCTCATTAATGATCGAATATTTTATCACTTCTCTTGTTAATCAGAGGATAAACCACTTATTTACTCCGATAGATAATTAATACTGAATCCTGTGATTTTTAGGCAGTTTTCAGAAACACTAATGAAGACACGTATGGTGTAGAAACGTTAGTTTCTTTTACGTGCACTTTTCACCTTTGGATTCACCTGAGCGCTCCAGCCTTCCTGCTGTACGTCCTGGTTGTTCACCGCTGTGGAGCACCGACCCGTGACTGGATGATGTGTGGAGGGCTCTATTCCACAGGAAGCTGTTGGTCACATGTCCCGATCTCCGACTGGGATCGGAGTTTTTTAGTTGGAGCCGATAACTGTCTACAGACAGACGTCGTTTGGGCTTTTGAGCTCAAGTAGTTCTACAGAATGAGATTTGGGAGTTTTTGAAAACAAAGACGACAGAAAAACAGAGACGACAGAAAACCAGGAATCCAGTATCGGAGAGAATAATTCAGCTTTCCTCGGAGCCAGCCACGCTGGACTCTAACAAGGTTTCCTTGTAATAAAAGGGAAGAGAATGAATGAAAAATATGAGATTTTCATTTCATTGTGTTTTTATTATTTTTCCTAGCTTTAATCGGCACAGACGCGTTATTATTTCAGGGTCTGAGTGCCTGAGGCGACTGGTCCTAATCTCATCTGGAGGTGAGGGTTTGTAATCCCAGTCACGAGGTGTTTATTACGTTACACAGCCCGCATCTGGTGGGACACTTTATTGCGTTACGCGCGGTGCGGCAGCACGTATATTTTGTCCCCTGAGTTCTGGAGGCGACCGGCAGCATCTGTTGGACCAGAAGCTGGCACTCGTCTGATGGAATTATCTCATCCCGACCAAACAGTCACTGTCAAAGAAAATCAGCTCCGAGTTCTTCTGAGACGACTCGAGGGCCTAGATCCGTCGCAGGCTGTCTGAACCCTGAGGAAAGAAAACCTGCTTGGTTAATTTCATTATATTCTATTGATCCTAATTAGGAACAAACTGTCTTTGTTAGATAGAGCTGGAGCTAAATATGGGTGGAGCTAATTAGGGTGGGTCAGATCTGTGTTGGTCATGATTAATATTTTTAGCCTGGAAAAAACCTAAATCCCGTTATAGGTTAATAAATTCGGCATTGCGCTTAGATGTGTCACGCAGCGTGACGTTATGAAACATGACCGGAATCTCACAGTTCACACTCACATTGGTGAGTAGAAGAAGAAAATATCATTTCTATAGCGCCTCTCAAGATAAAAATCACGAGGCGCTTCACAAAAACAAAAAATGTAAAAATATAAAAAAGAATTTAGAAAATGTTTAAAAATATATTTAAAATTAGCAAAAAATAGACAATTGTGATTTAAAAAATGTTAAGAAAGAGAGAGAGAGAACAGGAAAGAAGGAAATCAGTGGATCCTGAGGAAGGTGGAATAGGTGGGGAGAGCAGAATAAAGAGAGAGAGGTGAAGAAGGTCATACAAAAGCCTGAACAGGTGAGTTTAAAGGAGACCACTGAGTCCACTGATCTCAGGCTCAGGGGGAGAGAGTTCCAGAGTCTGGGGGCCACAGCAGCAGATGATCTGTCACCTTTGAGCTTTAGCCTGGTGCTGCACAACCAGTAGGCTTTGGTCACTGACCTCAGGGACCTGCTGGGGGTGTAGGGACTAAGAAGATCACCAATGTAAGATGGTGCTTGTCCATGTAAGGCCCTATAGACCAGAACCAGGATCTTGATTGAACCCTGAAGTTGACTGGCAGCCAGTGAAGCTGGAGGAGAAGTGGGCTGATGTGGGTGTGTTTGGAGGACTTGGTCAGAAGCCGAGCAAGTCTAAGCGTGAGGAGATGAAGGTGTGGAGAACTGTCTCAAGTTCAGAGCGGGTCAGGGTGGGACTCAGCTTAGCAACGTTCCTGAGATGGAAGAAGGAAGAGCGAACAAGAGAACTGACATGAGAATCCAGGGTGAGAGCTGGGTCAAAGGTCACGCCAAGATTCCTGACGGAAGGTTTGGTGTGAGAAGCAAGCTGACCAAGAGAGTCTCTGACTTTGGGAACCAGCTTGTCTGGGGCACAGATGAGGATCTCAGTCTTATCTTCATTCAGCTGAAGAAAGCTCCCACCATCCAGGTTTTGATAGAGTCTAAGCAGGTGTGTAACAGCTGCAGCTTAGACATCTCATGGGGCTTAAAGGAGATGTACAGTTGGATGTCATCTGCATAAAGATGGTAGGAGATTCCTTTGAAGGAGCTCAGGATGTGCTGAAGAGGAAGCAGATAGAGGAGGAAGAGCAGAGGCCCCAGCACAGAACCTTGTGGGACACCATGGGTAAGGGAGGTGGTGGAGGACTTAAACTTGGAGACGGCCACAGAAAAGGAGTGCTCAGAAAGATAAGAGGAGAACCACTCCAGAGCAGATCCTGATAGGCCTACCCAGTCTCTCAGCCTTTCCAGTAGCAGGTGATGGTCAACAGTGTCAAAGGCTGCAGTCAGGTCCAGCAGGACCAGAACAGAACAGTCCCCTGCATCACTGTGGGTCAGAAGGTCATTAGAGACCCTAAGAAGAGCCGTTTCAGTAGAATGAGCTCTACGAAAACCTGACTGGAAGCTATCATAGATGTTCTATTCATCAAGAGCAGCTGTGAATTGTTTAGCCACAACCTTTTCCAAGATCTTGGAGATGAACGGAAGTTTAGAGATGGGTCTGAAGCTGCTATGGAGAGAGGGGTCGAGACTCGGTTTTTTAAGAAGCGGGTGGATTACAGCGTTCTTAAAGTAAGCAGGGACCTGACCAGAGACCAGAGAAGCATTAATTATAGAGAACACGCTGGGACCGATGGGCTGAAAAGCACTTTTAAACAAAGATGAGGGTAAGATGTGGAGGGGGCATGCAGAGGTCTTCATAGAGTTAACTAGTTTGATTTAAGCCTGGTTTATGCTTCTCCGTCAGCTCCGCAAGGGACAGACACGCACGGATTGACGGAAGCGTTTTGTGCTTTTACTTCTCCGTCTCCTGGAGAGTGTTGCAAAGCAATTGCCCGGCAGGACAACAGAGGGCGTAGCGCTGTTCTGTGGTATCCTGTCATGTATCGGTCCAAGATAGTGTGTTTATATTCTGTTTTTGTGTATACAAGAGACTTTTTAACACGGACATATTTGTCTTTCATTCTCCTCCATCTATTCATGCGCTCCCCACCTCTAAACCTACGTTTCCTATCATTTCCGTCCACAAATAAAACTCTTGCTGTGCATCTTTTCACTCCTCCAGTCACGGGAGGATGAAACGTTCATATTTTTAGAGTTTTTTCGCGAGGCATTCTTCAAGCTTCTCCGTGTCTGCCGCTAGTTAAACTCGGCTCTCTTTGCAATGGCGGCGCTGTAAACAACAGCGGTGTCCTGACCAATCACAAGCTTGCATAATCCGTCTCGTTCGACGGATGTTTAAAAAAGTGGGCTCGACTCCGTACGTACTTGCGTGCCTGCCGGAGCCCTACGCAAGGACGCTGCGTGTCTCCGCACTGACGCAGACGGAGGAGCATAAATCAGGCTTAACTCAGGCAAAGAAACAGGAGCAAAGCTATCTAGGATGATGGGCCTAGTTGGAGTCGCGAGAGGCGGCGATAAGGCTGAAGGAGAGATGCTAGATCTAACCTTATTGACTTTGTCCACAAAGAAAGACAGAAAGTTCTCACAGTCTGTAACAGAGTGGATGGAGGCTGTAGGAGAGGCAGGAGAGACGATGCTGCTGATGGTGTTAAACAGCACCTTGGGGTTCCCTTTGCTCTGGGACACCAGGTTGGAGAAATAGGAATCCCTCGCGTCTCTGACTGCAGAGTTAAAGGATGACAGAAGATCCTTTAGGTGCAGCAGATGGACGTGGAGATGGGTTTTCTTCCACAAGCGCTCAATTTTTCCGCATTGGCGCTTCAGGCTGCGAAGGCTGTCATTAAACCAGGGAGTAGGGTTCACTGCAGGAACTGATCTGGTTCTGACAGGACAGATGTTGTCCAGAATGGAGAGGCAGTGCTCGTTAAACTGAGAAGTTAAGGAATCTGGGTCGTTATCAGAAGAACAGGGTGGATCAAAAGCAGCAGAAAAATTGCTAGCTGTGCTCTCATTAAGAAAACGAGAACTAACCATACGACGAGCAGGAGGTGGGGACGCAGAAACTGACAAGTTAAAGAAAATGCAATGGTGATCTGAAATATAAACGTCCTCAGGACAAACAGTGTCAGCATTTAGACTCAGGGTAAAAACAAGGGTGTGTGGTGTGTGGTGTGTGTGGGGCCAGAAACATGCTGGGTAAAGCTGAAGGAGTCCATAAGGCTGGAGAAATTAATGGCAAAGTGATCAGAGGGATCATCAACGTGGATGTTAAAGTCACCAACAATCACCAGTCTGGACAGCTTCACAGTGGAGGAGAGAAAGTCACTAAACTCCTGAAGGAAAGAACTGTTTGGACCAGGTGGACGATAGACCACAGCACAGTAGAACGGGTCCTTACGCCCGACTTTAATCAGCTGCAGTTCAAAGGAAGCAAAGTGACCAGAGGTTGTAGAGCTACATGGAAGATGGTCTCTGAAAACAACAGCTAGGCCTCCACCATGACCAGAACCCCGGGGCTGGCTAAGAAAAGAAAAACCATTCGGGCAGAGTTCAGTCAGAGCAGAATAATCAGATGTTTGCTGCCAAACTTCAGTCAGAAACATAAAATCCAGGTTTTTAGAGAGAATTAGATCATTGAGCAGGAAGGTCTTATTGTTAGCAGAGCAGGTATTTAATAGAGCCATGCTGAGTGAGGTGGAGGAATCAGAAACTACAGAAACAGCTGGAGTTAGTGGACGTAAATTAGCAGGGTTAGATCCACGGTGTTTATAAAAACCACTTATGGAGGGAACCGGAGGAGAAACCACTGAGGAATGAGGATAAACCAACCTTAAAAAACTTGGACGGAGAAACCGCGCCGCAACGCGGCCTGGTGGGAATGCGGAAGTGGTGCTCAGGTCACCAAACAAAGGACAAGAAACTAGAATATCACGCCGAGGTTTACTAGATAAACCACGCTTTAAGAGAAGTCTTATTCTCACCTGGATTCCCGCTTGTTTACCTCTTTTCCTCCAACTTTTCCCCGGGACCAGATAAACATCACTGGAGGCGCCCTGGTTCGAAACGTCGTCTGGCTCCGGGCCAGTGCGCCACTCAGATAAACAAACAGGGCGGTACGTCCTCGGTGCATCTTGGGCGATTGTGAACGAACGGAAGGACAAATGAGTCTGGCGATCATAGTAGATGGTAGCAGGGACACTACTGAAGAGGATCACAGACAGGAGCAAGGTAGAAAAGAGGAGGTTAGTGGAGAAAGGTTTGAAAAAGTGGCCGGTGACTGCGGCTAAGCCAAGCACAGGCGCCATCTTTTTACCAACCGGAAGCGGTTAATGTAGGGAGTAGGGAAAGATTCAAATGACCTTTTAACTCATTCACTGCCAATGACTACTAAAGTCGTCATTTGCATGTTTTTACTGTGTGGGCATCGGATTGAGCCCCTGCTCCGTGATAACAAACGTCTCAGCTCTAAAGCCGATCTTCATCCGTGTACGTCACACGTCACATGAACAGGAAGCAGAACATCCATGTGTTAGGAGATCGTTTTGGACCGCTGCTGTAAAAAAAGTGAGGCGCAAACCGGAAAAGCTTCTGCCGATCACAATTCAACAACGGATTATGAAAGAACGGATAACGCTCGAAACACGCAGATTCTTCCTGATGTAAGAGGTGAGTCTCCTCTTTGTTTTGGTTGTTTCGGCGTCGACATCATCCTAGCGCGCAACGTTCTGTGGCTCTTAAAAAAACAGTAAAAACGGGGAGAAAAGCTGGCAGCGAATGAGTTAAAGTATTTTGGCAACTGCAGGCCTCCATACCTGTTAACTAGTCTGGCCTGTCCCTCCACACAAACAGGAAAAAAACAACCAGTCATGTAGGCGGAGTTAAAAAAAGAGTGAGACACTCGCCGTGATCTCAAAATGAACCTGTTACTGATTTATTCAATTGATGCCTTGTTAGTTTTGGTTGTACACAACAAACCCAGGGCTCTATCCGGTCTGAGTGCTCTACCCTAGTGGAACACTCCGGTACTACGTGCAGTTCAGCAGCAAGCCTGCCGCCTGCGTCAACGCGAGATTAAAAAACAAGTACATCCTGGAAGTTTAAAGCAGAACATTAACCCAGAGGTTTACATGAATTTGGAGAGCAGATTTTCTGTAAGTTTTGTCAGAAACATGATCAACCAGACTGTTATGGCCACAGCCGTTTGTGTTGTTATGTGGTGCACCTTTTCCTCCTCTTGTGAGTTGTGGTGGTGCTACACCTGAGGAGCTGTCCTGAGCACCCACCTGCTCATTCTGGCTTGGCCCTGCACCAGCTGTACATAGTCCCCATCAGATGCCAGAGCATTAAGCTCCTTGGGAAGCAGCTCCTCAACGACCAAAAGACCAGAGCTGCCTTTCCTCCAGCCCGTTGTCTCCCAGGCAGACCTTTAGACGAATGAAGGGGCTGGCGCATTTGGCTCAATGTAGAAAATGTGATAGGTGCCATAAAAAAAAATTAAGGTGTCTTCATCAGAGTTCTGATCTCTGACCAACACCATGTCAAAACGTTCGTTTTTTATTTTATTTTATTTTTTTGTTCAATGTTGCAACAGGTATACAACAAGTGTAGTGTAATGGTTTATGGCTCTTTTATTAAAGAGGAACCATTCTACATATTAATTCGGAATATTAATTTTAACAAATTAATAACCAAATTTTATAGTGTTAAGAAGACTCAAAGGTTGTTTTCTTCGATAAGCTGACGATCATATCCGGGTGTCTGTGTTTCAGTTCAATGAAGAGACAAGTTTGAAATTTAAGAATTTTAATTCTTCAATTTAAACTAATGATTTGAAATGACAATCATAGGAAAAATAATCAACATTGGCAACCTTGTTGGACAATCTTTAACAGTTGATATTTTAAGCTTGCTCAAATAGACCTTGTGTTGGATGTGCTAAAATTGAGGATGATGGAATTATGAATGCGTGCATGCATGTGTGTGAGGTTGCTTCAGGGAGAGAAAAGGTGACTCTGAGTGAAAATGATGGTTTGAATTAAACTTAGTTCTTATTAGAAAAGATGCATCAGAACGCTATCTGGTCGTCTGCTGCCTCACCCTCTTTCGGACTCGGAACTCGGAGGAGTTTCATCCAGGTCACACCTTGGCTGGCAGAGAAGACGAAGGTGTGCGACGCTCCGGTCCAGAGATGACCTCGGTACACGTTGATGAAGCATTTGGCAGATGCGCTTTCTCAAGTTTAAATTACTCAGAAATCAAAGACTCTGGACGAGTCTGCGTTAGCGGTTGCATTTCAGCTATTCTGTCTGGCTTGACAGGAATAGCGTGGGGGGGGGGAAAGAGCCGGCGGCTCCGTTCCCCGTTGGCGTTTGTTCAGCACGTCCGCTCTCTCTCGTTGTCAAACTCGAACTGAATGACTTACGAAAAACCCAGTTCTCTTCCCAAAGCAAACTTGTGCGTCAGAACAAATGTGTTTTGGGAGTTACTGTGGATGCAGACCTGTGTGAGTGAGTGTGAAGGTCATCACCAAACATCTTCAAACATTATTTAATTAAGCATTGATTCATTATAGTTCATTAAGCATAACAATAATTCATTTGATTAAAATACATTTATAATGAGCAAAATGATAAATTGATTATTTAGCATTAATAAACAAAGAAAGCGTAAGACTCTTTTATTATGGCTAGATTGTGTGGGAACTCCTTCTTCTGGAGACCAGATGTTCGGTTGTTGTGGGATCGTGTAGACTCGCTGGCGGCCGAGGTCTTTATCTGTGGGTGAAAGTTGCTGGTGACCCAGCTTCGACCCAGCCGGGCAAATACAACCTTTGACACAGAAAAACCCATACTTCCTCACGCTACACAAGTATACACACACATATACACACTGTTGGAGAAAAGGTGGAGTCGGTGAGGGTCCTCCAACCCCCAACCCAACGAGCCTATGACTAGTGTGTTTTCTGTCCAGGCAGCCTGCGTTCGTATGTATGTAAATACTGTAACACATTTAAAAAATTCACACATTTAATTGGAGCTTGCAATTCAAGCAAGGTGGAACCGTTGTCATTGATTTTCTGGTTGACCGAATGTCACTGACGCACACAACGATGCACAGCGCTCTGCTAACGGCTGCTAAAATGGAATCATTAGAAGACGTTGCCTTGCTTGGACTGCTGCAGCATTTGAGAAAACATGACAGCGTCTTCTCTTCAGTTGTAAAAATAAACTTTCTGAAGACTACGGAGTCCGTGACACGGACATCTGGGAAACAAACGACATGGGACAGCAGCAGCTCAGGAGGTAGAGCGGGTTGTTCAGTAATCGGAAGGTTGCAGGTTCGATCCCGGCTCCGGACAGAGAATGCTGCTGTTGTGTCCTTGGGCAAGACACTTAACCCACCTTGCCTGCTGGTGGTGGTCGGAGGGACCGGTGGCACCTGTGCTCGACAGCCTCGCCTCTGTCAGTGCGCCCCAGGGCAGCTGTGGCTACATCGTAGCTCATCACCATCAGTGTGTGAATGGATGACTGATACACTGTAGTGTAAAGCACTTTGGAGTCCTTACTCTGAGAGGCGCTATACAAGTGCAAGTCATTTATCATTTAGGTTAAAAGAATAATATAAAAGAATAAAACAACTAGAGCATAGCACAAAGAACCAACCAAGAGAAGTCAATAAAATCAGTAAAAGAACAGTGTAAATAAACCATCGATAAAATAGCTAGGCAGTAAAAGCAAAGGAATAAAAGTAAGTCTTTAAGTGAGATAAAACTCCAATGGAGGGGGAGAGTCTGATATTCAGCGGGAGATCATTCCAGAGTTTCGGAGCGCAGACAGAAAAAGCTCGTTCACCACGGGTTTTGCAGAGTAGACGAGGAATCTGTAGTAGGTGTAGGTCACCTGAACGGAGAATCCTGCCCGGCACATAAGGAGTGAGTAACTCGGATATGTAGGGTGGTGCTGAGCCATTCAGCGCCTTAAAAACAAACAATAAAATTTTAAAACGTATACGGTAGTGCACAGGAAGCCAGTGAAGTCTTGCTAAAATTGGAGTGATGTGCTGCCGACGGCCAGTATTGGTCAGAAATCTTGCTGTCGCATTTTGTATCAGCTGAAGGCGAGATCATGCGGCTTTTGAAATGCCAAACAGAATTGCGTTGGAGTAGTCCAACCTTGAGGTGATGAAAGCATGAATGGTTGTCTCGAGGTGGAAGTTGAATGAAATAAGCTTGTTTTAATTCCATAAAGAAATATTCCACTCTTTGGACATTTCTTAGGTTTATTTAATTCTCCTTATTTTAACCCTTCTAAAATGTCTCGGCGCTTTCCAGGTCTAAAAACAGAAACGGTTTCAGGTTTCCGTTGTTATCCTGCCTCTGTGCGTTTTCACCGGAGACTCCGGTATTCCCACAGGAAGGATGTAAATCAGTAAATCTTACATTGACTGAAGTTGTATTTTTTTTATGTACCATCTATCTTTTCGGGGTTTCTCCACTTCTCACTGCCGTATTTCTGTTTTTCACTCGTCTGTTTTCACTCGTTCATCAATGAACCCGCCTTGTTTAAAACGGCCCTGAAATCTGAACGAGACAAAACATGAACGATCTTCTGTTTGAATCTTCTTAAATACAAAGGGAGTAGATCATTTCTCTTTAAATTAAAATATTTTATTTCAATGCTTTTAAGACTTTTTTTAACCAACAAATGTCTGCATTTAGAATGATTCAAATAAATTAATTGTAGGTTTGATATAACTGAAAGTGTTGGACATCTATAAACCATCCATAACTTTTTGTCTGCTTATCCGGGTCGGATCGTGGGGGCTGCAGCCTAAGCAAGGAGGCCCAGACTTCCCTCTCCCCAGCCGCTTGGGCCAGCTCCTCCGGGGAATCCCAAGGCGTTCCCTGGCCAGCTGAGAGACATAGTCCCTCCAGCGTGTCCTGGGTCTACCTTTAAGTCTCCTCCCGGTTGGACGTGCCCAGAAAACCTCATCAAGGAGGCATCCTAACTAGGTGCCTGAGCCACCTTGGTTTTATTTTTACAGAGTTCCTTTACTTTAGTGTTTTACAAGCAAACTTGGATTGGATTTTTCTTTTGGTTGAAGAAATATTACATTTTAATTTTTTACTACATATCAGGTAAATAAAATACATCAACTGGTTTTCTCTTCTAGAACAAAACAAATGTAGAAGCTGGTCACTAATGAAGTGTTCAGCGACACTAATGGCGCTTAGACATTCGGGTCGGGCTGGATGGCGTGAGTTTGGGCTGGAACAGGCGGTGTAGTGTTCACGTATAAATCCGAGGGACTTCTAAGGAAGGCGGAAATCCCCGAGCCTGTGGGCGGGGCTTAATACGCGCGGGGAAACTCTGCTCCATAAGGTAAACAAAAGGTGGACGTGAGCTGTGTTGCTTTTGGAGACTCTGAACCACATTATCTTCTTAATTTGCTGTGTGTGTGTCCTCATAATCCTGTGCCACACACACACACACACACACACACACACACACACACACACACACTCACTCACACACTCAGTCTTCTCCTGTTGCCACACTGATCGGCAGCTCCGTGCTACAGACAGACGTTTACTCAACAACATCCAGCATGAAACTGGATCGCGCGTGCGGGGACCCCCCCGGGCCCCCGGGTCGACCCAGGATACGTTGGAGAGGTTACATCTCCAATCTGGTCCGGGAACGCCTTGGGGTCCTGCCGGAGGAGCTGGTGGAGGTGACCGGGGGAGAGGACGGTCTGGAGCTCCCTAGTTGGGATGCTGCCCCCGCGACCCGGACCCGGATAAGCGGAGGAAGACGAGGACGACGACAATCAGTCCGTAGTGTCGTCTCGGCCCCAGTCTGACCACTGGGGAGAAGGTCTGAGAAAAAGAGTCGCCTCGGAACCGAAAATGCAAATCTGACTGGTGTGTGAAACCAACTTCCGGTGCCGTTCGATACCTTTTGGGGCTGTGCTGACGCTAATGTGTCAGCGCCATAAGAGTAGCTAGAGGGTCAGCCAGGTTGGTTTAGACTTGTTTCTTCTTGACCTTATGACCCAAAACATTTTTACAAACAACAAAACAAACAGCGGAGAGGTGTTTACCTGATTATCTTTCATTTTTTTCCTGTAGAATATCCACGGCCACAAAGGTCCGATCACGGCCGTGTCGTTCGCTCCTGACGGTCGATATTTAGCCACGTATTCCAGCGCCGACAGCCACATCTGCTTCTGGCAGGTAAGACATCCAAATACAGACACACCTCTAGTTCTTCATAGTTATGTTGATGGTCTGCTAAAGTGTTTTTAGCTTTGTCTATCCAAGAGAACTGTGGCTCATCCATTGAGTTAGTAGCTTTTATGTTTGAAGTATGCATCAATAATGAGTTAAACAGTCAAAAATGGTCATCTGAGGTGTGAACCTGAGGAAAAGTAGCCGTGGCGCATGCCTGAGCCTATATCAGTGCAGCACTGAGGCTTGTTAGGGCCGACGAACAGTAAAAACATGATAATGAACTGCTCTGGTAGAGTTTAGGGGTTATTGTTTTATAGTTTTTTATTTATTTATTTTTTTATTATTTATTTCATTTATTATTAAAATAGAAAAAAAACAATGCTAACAAATAAAACGAGGTATCTCAAACCAAGAAAATGAAAAGGGAACAGAAAGAACAAAACATATGTTATCTGCCCCTTTTTAACTAAAATGACATTTTTACAATGAAATAACAATAATTATAAATGAGCCTATACAAAGTAATCGCTCGACTGGTTAGCTAACTTGAGTTCAATTTGTAAAGAAGAACAAAATAACTAATAGTATTAATTCAAAAAGCAAAAGGATTTTTGCACATATACCTATTCATACATATATACATTAAAGTGCACCGCATGCACATATGGTCTCACATACTTCATTTATACATATACATATAGATATACACACGTATCCACTACATGTACACATAAACAAACAAACATACACATTTATACATACACACATCTTCTATAGCTTTATTTATTTATGTATTTATATAATTGATTTGCACGTATATGATTCCAGTATTTCATTTTTAATTAGTTTTTTGAAAGTAAATATCGTTTTTGCGTCCTTGATTACATTACTTAGCTTATTCCATATTTTAACTTCATATATAGAGACACAGCGCGCCTTTATAATTATTCTATGCTTGGGTATTGTAAATAATTCACGTCCTTTTAGTTCCATAGTTACTCTGTCTTTTTATAAATCTTCTAAGTACATTTTTAGGAAGGTTTTTTTTGTTTACATTATACATACATTTAGAGGTATTGTAGTCCACTAGGTCATAGAATTTTAATGTTTTTGTTTTTATGAATAACGGCTTAGATGGATCTCTGTAATTACTCCTTGTAATGATTCTTATTTCTTTTTTTGCAGTATATAGATAGAATTTGTACAAGTGTTGTATGGTGTGCCCCAGATTTCTATATAATAGTTTAAATATGGTGCAATAAGTGAATTATATAATAAATATAGGGAGCTATCATCCAGTGACCATTTTACTCTATGCAACATCACAATTGTTTTAGCTATTTTAGTTTTCACATTGTTTATATGTGGCTTCCAAGTTTAGGAAATAAAATGTTTTTGAGAAACTGGAACGTCACACGGACGTGACTGGTGCGTGTTTTAACCAGTAAGTACTGGTTAACTACTCATTAGTCCCTGGTTCATTCCTCTTTATCTCTTAAATCTTTCCCAGTAATGAAGTACAACTTTGTGCTCCTTATTGTAAAGTGTTACGGTCTAATGCTCTAAATTATAAAAAAAGGCCTGTTTCCATAGTTAAAGTCCTAAAGTTATGTTATTAAAGCTGTAAATGTAGGAAATAAACATTTTCTCTATGGTTGAAAATTTGTGGAAAAACTTGGAGGGTTCAGCAGAAATCAGAATGAGTTATTTAACGAGATACTTTGCTGCTTTTTCATGTTTTTAAAGTGTTGTCTTGGGCAAGTATGAGATAAAATGACCCTTTTACTGGGTTAATGAAAGACCGCCGGCCCTTATCGCCCCCTGTAGCCAGAATAATCCACTTGCAACTTCAGACTGGTAATCCGGTCTGTTGGGGTTTATTAAACATAGAGCTGACATACCTGGCGCTGCGTTCTGCTTGCAGCTCGTTTCCTGCATGTTTTAGACTATGAACACAGCTGATTTGTTTAATTTAGTGATGAATCACTCCTGTAGACACTAATGAAGGCTGGTGAGACGTTTCAGCAGGTAGATTAAGGTGTTAGAGAGGTCCACGCACAGCGAGGAGTTGGGTTTTGGTTTTACAAGCAGGCACGAGGAGGCGCTGAAAGCAAACCAAACCAGTTCACAAGGCATTCATTCCTACCCAAGACTGAATGTGTCGATGAAACGAGTGAACCACACCTTTAAGATTTTCCTACGTGATCATATTTATCATGTAAATATGTGTCGTCAATTACTGCCAACGCCCATTCCATTAAAGACCGATCCGAGCCTCCAAACGGTCATGTGATCGTTCTAGAAAACATCTCACGTTTATTTTCATGACAACACACACACACACACACACACACACACACACACACACACACACACACAAACACACACACACACACACACACCTCTGTCTCTCTTCCCAGAACTGTTATTTTGAATGAAAGGACTTCACATCACTTGACATGGCTGTCTGTGCACACATGCACATATGTTTGCATGCACACACACACACACACACACACACACACACACACACACACTCTAAAGGCATTACTGTAAGTATAAACCACTGGTAGCGCGCCGGCAAGACGGCTGCTGTGGTAATTAGCTGGTAGACGCTTTGTCTGTGTGTGTGTGTGTGTGTGTGTGTGTGTGTGTGTGTGTGTGTGTGTGTGTGTGTGTGTGTGTGTGTGTGTGTGTGTGTGTGTGTGTGTGTGTGTGTGTGTGTGTGTGTGTCTGGGGGGTTGATGTCTCAGGAACAGATAGTTTCTACTTGTGTGTGTTATTTTCTGACACACACAAATTGCGCCCAGTTTCATCTTCCTGCTTTTCACCTCATTTTGAGTTCGTGGTAAACATAAGATCTTATATTTTATTTTGTCACTTTAGCCCCAAATAGTGTAATTGCGCTGCCGGAAATGAGACTTTTAATCTGAAAATCACCCAGATTTGAAGTTGTTTTCATTTGACCTTAAATTCCTAAATGAAACGGTGACTTCATCCTTTAATCCTTTTATAATCTGTGCTTAATCCGATCTTCATCCAAAGGTTTTTATTTGACAGGACTTCCAGAGAAGCTGAGGTGAAAAGCTAAACGTTGGCTCTGAGGGAGTTGCAGCCATGTTCAGGTGCTTCCGTGTAAATCTGAAGAGTTGACAGGACTGATGAGCTAACGGCTAGTCTGAGTAGATAAGCTGTTTATACTGATAAAGATCTTGTTGCGCCTGAGACGGTCTCATGACACGACAGCTTCAGCTCAATTAATATTTCCTGCAGGTGATGTTTATGCTAGCTGTGTGTGAACGTGACTGAGGTCCGAGCCATTTTACAATGACAGCAGTACAGCGTCAGACTAGCTGTTAGCTCGTCAGTCCTGATAGACATAATAGCTTTTTCTCAGAACAGAGGCTGTACAGGAAGTGATGTAAGGGTAAGGTAGGAACTACTTGCTCTTTAGAGCGGCTGAACTTGCTCAGGCTAACTGACTGTGGTCACTCCTCCTCAGATGAACACCAGTCTGTTCGGCAGCATCGGGATGCTGAACTCGGCTCCTCAGCTCCGCTGCATCAAGACCTACCAGGTTCCTCCGGTGCAGCCCGCTTCTCCTGGATCCCAGAACCACCTGAAGCTCGCCCGCCTCATCTGGACCTCCAACCGCAATGTCATCCTGATGGCCCACGATGGCAAGGAACATCGCTTCATGGTCTGATGTGGTCTGGGGTGGTTCTGAGCTGCAGCTGACCCAGAACCGTCCAAGCCCGGGTGCTGGTTTGGGTCAGATTAGTCTCCTCGGTAGTCATCATGAGGAAACTAGCTGTAAATATTCAAACGAGTTTACATGAAGATTTGTTTCAGATGTTTTTCAGTCACTTCCTGTTTATTTAAGTTTATTTCCTGTTTGATTCTGTGAAGTGAAACATATCAGGAGTGTTTAAGTTCTGCTGGTTTTACCCCGTTTCTGATTGTTTTCTCCTCTGAATCGGTTCAGACCACATTTCTGAGTTTCACCAAAAATCGCATATTCTCCGTCCAAAAGCTCGACCCGGCTCAGGTTCTGGAGGAAAAACGCATCTGAAGATCACTAAATCTATAGTCACAAGAAAAGTGAAACCTTAGTGCTGAATGTGAGCCTTTCTCTCTCTAACATATTTGAACATTTGTTTATTTTTCTCACATCTTCTCGATGTGCTTGTGTGAATCAGATGTCTAGGTTCGGATTATAATCCAGCGTCTAAGACCTCCACCTGGCTTCAGTAGAAACCTGTAAATATCCAGTTCAACTATCAAGCTGCTGTTTGTCGTCTTGTCCAGTGTGCAGAGTTATGCTGAGTCATTGTGAGTTATGCTGACTCATTGTGAGTTATGCTGAGTCATTGTGAGTTATCCTGACTCATTGTGAGTTATGCTGACTCATTGTGAGTTATGCTGGGTCATTGTGAGTTATGCTGAGTCATTGTGAGTTATGCTGGGTCATTGTGAGTTGTGCTGACTCATTGTGAGTTATGCTAACTCATTGTGAGTTATGCTAACTCATTGTGAGTTATGCTAACTCATCGTGAGTTATGCTGACTCATTGTGAGTTATGCTGAGTCATTATGAGCTATGCTGAGTCATTGTGAGTTATGGTGGCTAATCGTGACATCAGCCATTTTGGTGAAAAGCCTTTTTATTGTTTTAGATGATTTCAGTGAAACTTTAAGGAACAAAAAGGACAAAGAATTACAAAAGATATTAATATTTACGACAACATCAAGTAAAATTCTTTATTCTTTAGTTGCTTACGAGCTTTTTTGTTCTTTGGGATTTTCCTGAAACTCTGGAATCTTTTTACAAAATGGCCTTTAATATGTTAAAAATGTGGTTTATGAATCTCTGATGGGTGCAGGTAGATTGTTCCTAACGGGGAATTTATTTTGAAATGTGGATTGGACCAAAAAGACTCGGATAAAAGAACAAAGACAGAAACATTATGATTGAATAAAACAACCTGGATTACAGTACATTTAGTTTGTTTTTTTAAACAATTTACACGTTTAGTTTGAGTCTCGGGTATTCGGAGGGAAAGGGATTTTTGTTTATTTTTAAACGCTGCTGTGATTTTCCTGCTAGTTTGGAGCTTCCTGCTTTAAACTGTCTTTGATCTTTTATGGTTCAGAGTTTTATTCAGAGATTATTTACATATAAACTATAATAAAAAACAGGATATTTATGGGAAGTTTGAAGCGTTTCCTTCCTTCGCCTCCTCTTCAGAGCCGTCAGAAAGCTTCTAACGCATCACACACCTGTAAACCCGAGCGTGTCAAAGCTTTTCACAACTTCTTCCTTTCCTCAGAAAAATTCCCGACCCGAGGTCGGAGGGATTTCTGAAAACCCTCTCAGTGCATCCTGACAGCGTTGAGATCTTAATCTTTGGGTTTCTGCTCTTAACAGTTTGACTAAACTTGTTTTCTGGAAGCCTCCCGCGAGAGGAAGGGTGAGAAAAGTACGGCAGCTGAGGAGTAAGTAACAAGTGAGGAAGATGAGAGCAGCCGAGCAGAAAAAGGAGCTTTGATGGTGAAAATCTTCTGGGATCGTTCTTCCAGACCGACTGGAGAGTTACAGAAAACGTCTCATAAATACAAACTCACGTGTTCTGTAATCAAAACAGGAAATCTTTGAGGCAGGGACGTTTTCCTTCGTTAATTGAAGCCCTTTTTGGTTTCCTTTAGACGCCTCCGGCTCCGTTTTGACCTCTAACTGGTTTTTGTGGATCATGAGTGACGTGATGCATGTATATGAGCGTTCCTTCGTGTGAAACTCAATCTATGAAACAAACCCGAACTGTGTTGGTGTCAATTTGGTGTCAAATAAAAAATCTTCACAAAGTTTTGTCTGTTTGATTTTTCTGTTTTTGTTTCTTTGAGGAAACATTTGACTCCGTTTCTGAATAAACTGGTGACTTTCTTAGTAAAACTTGAGATTCTGCTGCTGGTTTCATCAGAACTGATGAAGTAAAACCAAAAACTTTCTCGTCTGACTCCGCTAACAATGAGGTGAGCTAACGAGGTTCTGCTCACATAGAAACGGGTCGATTTCTCACAAATCTCAAGTCTGTTCATAATTAATCATGAACGTGATTGAAGTTGAGATCTGTGTCAAATGAACTCAGTTATTCTCTTTGAATATTTCCATAAAGTTTTAATCTGAAGCAGGAAAATTCCCAATCAAATCCAGACTTTTGTTATTCCTGAGACAAAATCTGTCACCAGGAACCAGGTTTGTTTAAAAGCTGCAGCAGTGACATGCATCGTCATTTCATCGCCGGATCTCGGGTCAGTTTTAGTCCCGCCATGTTTGTCGTGGCCCAGTTGAACTTATTGGACCGATACTGATGCTGGTACCGATAAGAAGTGAGCATCAGGACCATTCTACGCTTTTAGCCCGTAAACAGAATAAAGAAAAAGGATTATGTTTGTAAATGCGGACAATAAAACCAGTTTTATAGGTTTTTACATTTTTATCAACTAAAATCATGTATTTGTTTTTTTTACGGACGTTTTTTTTTTTCTCCTGCCTTTGTTTTAAATTTCTGCTCGCACCCATTCAGGTATGAGCTTTAGTCTCCTACTTCCTTCTTATAAGCCACTACAAAGATCTGTATTTTATATTAAAGAGCAAGTCACCCCCCACCAGTGTGTTACTCCATTCCCACTTCCTGTTTGTGACATCATATGGTACCAGCTAACATTCTAGGGTACCTCTTAGCCAATCGCGATGGCAGATTTAAATTCAAATGCAGAGTTTTTACCTGACAACAGCACAACACTGACAGTTTTAGGCAGAAAATTAAAATTTTAACTAAAATGCACTAAAGTGCAAAACTATTGACTACACGTGTCTGCAGCACGATTAGACACGCGTTTATATAGTTTATCGGAAAAAAAGTAGATTTGGGGGTGACTTACTCTTTAGATTTACATGTCTTCAAAATGCCTAAATACGCTTTTGAACACATTTCTAAATATAATCTTTGGGCCACGCGCCTTCAAGCTAAAGTCCTGATAGTCATCATCACACTGGTGAAATTCATCTCCACATCCGACCCATCCTATAGCAGTGATCGCGCTCGGGAACTATTTAACCCAATCCAACCCCTTAGAGCTGAGCATCAAGCGGGGAGGCATTGGGTCCCATTTTAAAGTCTTTGGTATGACCCGATTGGGATTTGAACGCTGACCTCCCAGTCCCAGGGCAGACACTCTACCACTAGGCCACTGAGAAGGTGAAGACTCCCTAATGCGTTTTTCAGATAAACAGGAACTATTTCATTATAAGTCATTCTCTTGATCTTGATCAAATCTGTTTTAAGCCTTTTTCTGTGCTTTATTTTGTATTATGTATTCAAAGTTGGCATCCTTTAATAGGAAAATGCAAAATTGGAAGGGGGGGGGGGATTAGGCTATAAAATAGAATAAATATGAAAGTAGATTTGATAAAGCTCAAAGGTATAATAGTTATTTATTAGAATACAAATTAAGGACATGTACTTCTGGTTTCTGTAGTAAAACACATTCTTCAAAGTAACTGATGGAAAATAAAGTTTGTTGAAAAGACCTGTAGAAAGGCACTCGATATGATAAAATATTAGCGTTGGCACTATTGAGAGGTCATGTTTAAGGAAATGTTATTTTTGTGACCCAAGACGCTTGGATTCAGTGAAACCCCTCCTCCCTCAACGTAAATACCACCATAGTCCACAGCTACAGGCCAGAAGACCGCAGATTCATGCCAGCATGTCCCGCTCTGCCTCCTGACGGTGAATAGTCGGTTGAAGGCTCGAGCCGCTCACACACACATACACACACACACGCACCTTGAACATAGAAAAGGCGGCTAAGACGGTAGCAGATTACCCACCTGTACCAATCCGTCCATGATGCCAACAAGCCAAACTTTATTACTTTTACTCTCATAGACAAAAAATATATTTTATTATATTAGACATTATGGCCTGCGCAGTGGTGCAGTGGTTAGAGCTGTTGCCTTGCAGCAAGAAGGTCCTGGGTTCGATTCCTGGCCTGGGGTCTTTTTGCATGTTCTCCCTGTGCATGCGTGGGTTCTCTCCGGGTTCTCCGGCTTCCTCCCACAGTCCAAAAACATGACTGTTAGGTTGATTGTTCTGTCGAAATTGTCTTTAGGTGTGTGTGTGTGTGCATGGTTGTTTGGCAAGTTTGTCTCTGTGTTGCCCTGCAATGGACTGGCTCTCTGTCCAGGGTGTACCCCGCCTGATTGCCCGTTGACCGCTGGAGGTAGGCACCAGCCCCCCCCCCCCCCCCCCCCCCCGACCCCACGTGGACAAGCGGGTTCAGAAAATGGATGGATGGACATTAGGCGTCATTTAAAGAGCTAACTAAATAAATAAAGAAATCATTTTTTTTTTCAGATATGTAGAGATTGAACCCCCTGCTAGCTACACAGAGAGACTGGGTGTCAGTGTTTACAGTCCAGGGAAGGAGGGATCAGAATTTGAGATGCAGCAGACAATTTGCAGCTGAAACAGGAAAATACATACAAGACCCCCCCCCCCTCCCCCCCCAAAAAACGAAACACTGGGGGGTGTTTTCCCTGAGGAAATAATAATAACATGCTCAAACGATAGCATGATATAAAACCTTTAGTTAGGGATTTAATGTCCAGAGTGAGCAAGGAGGACAAGCATTCCCCTCTTCGTCTGACACATCACAAGCTAACGCAGAAACTTCTCCTCAGGTTAGTTATGAAACTTTTCAAAGACCTGCAGGTTGTTCCCGGGTGCTTTGTGGAGGCGTTGAAACCAGAGGAGATGATGAGTGAAACGATACAGCAGCAGATTACAGCTCCTGATCAATACCATCAATACCTGATGGGAGTCCAGCCTGGACGCTGATCAAAGACAGGACGGAGTGGACAGACCAGACGGGGAGGGGAAAGATTCAGCAGCGAACGGGAGAAGGAAGAAGTTAAACGGGAAGAAACGAGGCAGCAGGCGGGTCAAAGGTTAAAGCCATTAGAAAGTGGGATCTAATGTCAGAAAACAAGATGGACGACAAGTCATAACCTAGCACACTGGTTTTCAAGCAGGTGATTAACAGGCTTCTGCCGACCCTGGTGAGCTGCTGCACGGGTGCTTAAACCACTGAACCAGGAGTGCTGGAGCAGAGAAACCACTAAAACGTGCTGGATACCGGCCCTCCAGGACCAGGAACCACCGACCTAGAGTCATCTGTCACGACCGAGGAGGACTGTTCCAAAGTGGAAACGTTTCCCAGGAATGGATGTTGGGGTCACGCTAAGGTAAGAGAAATAAAACAATCACCAGCAGTTTCATCTCAGACCCTGTGGGCCTCAGGTAGCAGGTTAAGGGTCAGAGGTCATGCCAGGACAACCAGAAAAATATGGAATGAGAAAAGCTCATCTGAGATGTACAGTTTCATCTGAACTGACCACAAGACCTCTGGAACGACGTCTCACGGCAAGGCAGTTTACCCATAATGCACTGCAACCTCAACAGCTGATCCAAGCTGTCAGCACGGAGGAGGAGGAATGATGGTCTGGGCTCCTTGTAGTCATCGAGGTCACCTGGAGCTTCTCTGGAGACAATCTGAGACAGCTGAAGCTTGAACCAGAACCAGAACAATGATCCACACCAAGATGAAGTTCCTGCCGAGGTCCAATCAGAGTCCAGCTCAGAACCTGAGACCAGAGCAGGGTGGCCTGATGCAGCGCTGCAAAGAAGAGTGGACCAGAACCAATGCCGAGTTCCTGCGGCTGAAGCGATGTTGCGCGGGACCATCAAGCTCACCTTTAAAGAGTCTTTTCCCGACTTTGATCCAGATTTGAGCTCGTGTTGAATAAAAGAATCCTGGAACGCAGCAGATGGTTCTGATTCTCAGGCCTGAGATGTGGGTATTGATCCTCTGAGGAGCGAAGCTTCATCACCACCTCTCCTCTCTTTTGGTCTTTATTGTTCCAAAACCAAACTTCCTGCTGCAGGTATGAGAAAATCCCAACCTCCCGAACGTTCCCATCCCCGTCTTTGGTCTGATTCGGTCTGAATGGGATGATTTTCTCCGATCGTTGTCTTCATGCCTGTGTGTTTATCCATTATTGATGTTCCCAAAAAACCTCGTTCTTCAGCGTGAACTTGTTTTTGTTCCCTAAAGATAAAAAGATTACCTACAGATCTGCAGCTGTTTGTGGTCGATAAGATCTCACAGCTGGATGTGGGAGAAAGTCTACTCCTGGAGACGTTTCGTAGGAACCTAACTGTCCGGTTCTACGACCCAGATCCAGAATCTGAGGAATAGTTAAAAAAGCTCCATCCGCACCTCGTTCTTTAATGTTGTAAACACAAGTTTAGTAGAATAACGTGATCTTTGATGTCCGTGAGAAAAGGGTTTTCTCCCAGTTTTCTGATATTTTTGCTTTTTTTTTGTTTTAATGTTTAGGATTAATAAAGCATTTAGCCTAAGACACAGAAGGGCAGCTGTGGCTACATCGTAGCTCATCCCCACCAGCGTGTGAATGGCTGTTGTGAAGCGCCTTGGGGGACTGTAGAACCCTAAGAAGGTGCTATACAAATACGGGCCATTTACCATCTGAACATTTATGACTCATCCGTCCAACGTGCTGAAGACCGTTAGGACTGACTGAGAAAACACGACGAGCCGGAACTCCGAGAGGATCGTTTATGTCTGAAATCTGATCAACAAGGAAACAAAACAAACTCAAGAGGAGAACATTAAAGAGCAAGTCACCCCCTACCAGAGTCTTACTCCGCTCCCACTTCCTGTTTGAAAATGCAACAAATGCTGTTGCCTAGCAGACCGAGAGGGCGGAGCCGCTAACAAATACACACACACACACACACACACACACACACACACACACACACACACACACACACACACACACACACACACACACACAGGTTCACAACAACATTGTGACATCATATGGTGCCAACTAACGTTCTAGGGTACCTCTTAGCCAATAGCGATGTCAGATTTAAATTCAACTGCAGTGCAGAGTTTTTACCTGACGACGGCACAACACTGACAGTTTTAGGCAGAAAAGTTTAACTAAAATGCACTAAAGTGCAAAACTACTGACTACACGTGTCTGCAGCACGATTAGACACACATTTATATCTTCAGTCATATATTCAGATCTTCTACAAGTCTGTTGTTGAGAGTGTAATCTCTTCAGCCATCATCTGTTGGGGTAGCAGCATCAGAAGCAGGGACCAGAAAAGGCTTGTCGTTGTCGTCTTCCTCCGCTTATCCGGGTCCGGGTCGCGGGGGCAGCATCCCAACTAGGGAGCTCCAGACCGTCCTCTCCCCGGCCACCTCCACCAGCTCCTCCGGCAGGACCCCAAGGCGTTCCCGGACCAGATTGGAGATGTAACCTCTCCAACGTGTCCTGGGTCGACCCGGGGGCCTCCTGCCGGCAGGACATGCCCGAAACACCTCCCCAGGGAGGCGTCCAGGAGGCATCCTGACCAGTTGCCCAAACCACCTCAACTGGCTCCTTTCGATCCGGAGGAGCAGCGGTTCTACTCCGAGTCCCTCCCGAATGTCCGAGCTCCTCACCCTATCTCTAAGGCTGAGCCCGGCCACCCTACGGAGGAAACTCATTTCGGCCGCTTGTATCTGTGATCTCGTTCTTTCGGTCATTACCCAAAGCTCACGACCATAGGTGAGGATTGGGACCTGAAAAGGCTCAACAGCCTAATAAAAAAGGCTGGTTCTGTTCTGGGCACGACTGTGGAACCGCTGGAGGAGATAATGCAAAGAAGGATTCTCCAGAGAATCAAGAACATGATGGACAACCCTGAGCATTCTCTTCACAAGACTGTCCGACAACGGAAGAGTGTCTTCAGTCAGAGGCTTCTTCAGTTTGGCTGCAACACTGACCGCTACTGGAGATCCTTCCTGCCAACAGCCGTTGTAATATACAACAACTCTTTGATGACTTGATTATTATTATTATTCTGAGCTACTACAGCAATCAGTTTCCCTCTGGGATTAATAAAGTATTTTTTACTTGAATTGAATAGTTTATCAGAAAAATAAGTTGATTTGGGGGCGACTTGCTCTTTAACTCCATCACCAGGAACCTGCTGATCCTCATCCCTACAAACAGCTGTACGTGCTTCCCTGACCTCTTCGTCGTGTGCTGGAGCTTCCTGACACCAGCAGAGCATCAAAGTCTAAAACCGCCAAGTTTCCTTTAATCCCGAGAAAGTACCACCGAAGCGCTGGCGTTTAACGTAAAACACAAAGGCAAGTCGATGCTAAATGCAGATCGAAGATCAAAAACACGGCTGAGAGTGTTTTTAGCTTCAACACGAAGGAGTGCGTCGTTCACGCTGCTGAGGAAGAGGAGGGAGGTTCTGGGCTTCGATCAGTTAAGAGCACAGATGCTGTGATTCTGTTCAGCTCGAGAGAAACGTATCGACGTGGAGTCAGAAACACACACGCACACACACACACACACACACACACACACACACACACACACTCCAGTCCCTCGGTAGGCCTTGGACTCGGCCGAGCGAGAGAGGGATCCCAACCCTCGAGAGGCCTTTGATCCACCAAAGTTTCTCACATCAACCACAGAAACTAAACACACGCTGCTTTACTTTTCAGTTATCAGTTCAGCTTGGAGCAGCGCCGCAGCTTAAAGTGGGATTAAGATTACGAAGGGCGGTTAAGCTGCTGGGATTGTGGGGAGGGTAGCGTGTTTGATTGGAGACTTTAGAAGAACAAACACACCTAAAGAAGGTAGGAGGGCGTGCTTTTAGGGTTCTTCATGCTCTGATGGTTTAAAAGTAAACAACCTGAACTGGTTGGTTTGTTTCTCAGGAGGAAAATCAAACAAATTCATGTAAATAAAGTTTTTCTTCGCTCCTCATCCGTTCGGGTTCTGGCTTTTAGGGAATAACTACACCCAGAAACATTAAAGTTCAACAATATTTCCTGATTATATGTTTCATGTGATCACGCTGATGTTTACGTCGTTTTATAGAAGTAAACAAAAACAAACGAGGTTTCGAAGGATTTTTATTGTCCGTAAAACTAAGTGAAGCAGTCAGGAGGTTTATTGTCGGCGTTGGGTCAGGGTTCGGGTTGGGAGGAACTCTGGGTAAAATGATAAAACATGATGATGGTTTTAAAGATTTTTATTGTGTTTAATAAACATTTAATCTGTTAAAAGTCGGATTAAATAATTTGTTCCTGCTTTTTCTGTGTACAGAAATAAAATATGAATAAATGATGTTTTATTCAGAAACATAAGCATCCAAGTACTTTGCATCCTGTGTAGCCATAGCAACCAAGTAGTGGGAGGTGCAAACGCACGGCTCACGGTTACCAGTGACACTGGGCTACAGATCAGCTGTTTATTTACACATTTACCGGATTAAATTTATATTCAAAAACACGTTCTTTGTGTCCCTGAAGGTTTTTCCCAGGAGGTTCGTTTTTACCTCCTAGGGTGCACACATGTGGGCATAGGCTCATTGCACTTTAAGTGATGTTATTATTCATAGACATTTGATATTGGCTTTAATTTTAAAGTATTTTTTGTTGTTTCTTTTTTTGGATATTTGAGAACATTTTTATTGAACTTTATTTTTATTGTATTTGAATTTTTGTAACTCGGTTTCCGTTCGTTACGGTTGACTAATCTGTTACAGCAAGATACGTTTTTTTTTTCTTTTAAATCACACCAAATAAAAGTTTGGGTCCCAGGAGGTTAAAGGTCAAATCTTCCACTGTGTAAGTTTACCTTACAGTAAATTTATTTTGTATGGAAACATTTTAAAGCAAATTTGAAATCTACACAATTAGGTGAAATTTAAACGCAGACATGATGAATTCGTTAACTTTAGATCAATAAGATTAAGAAACTTTTATTGTTTACCGGTTCACATTTATATGCTTGTGATACAAAATTTGAACTCAGGACCCGGTATAAAGCCGTAGGAAAAGAGCAAAAAGCACTAAGGATAAAAACAAGTACCGAGCTTGGCATGTACAGTATTCCATAGATAACTAAATGTGATAAATGTGTGTGTGCAAGTGAAATTAGTCCACTCTAAAGGTGCTCTCAGTACCAATGTGCATGTGTGTGTGTGTGTGTGTGTTGGGGGGGGGGGGGGGGGGGGGCTCTACCAAGCATGCATGGCCAGAGTTTAACAGTCTGTCAGCTTCAGGGAAGAAGCTGTTTCTGAACCTGGTGGTCCTGCTCCGGATGCTCCTCAACCTCCTGCCTGAGGGGAGGGGTTGGAAGAGTCGATGTGCAGGGTGTGTGGAGTCCTTCATGATGTTGAGGGCCCTACCCCTACACCGTGTTGTGTAGATGTCTGTGATTTCGGGGAGGCCGCTCCCCACAAGCCTCTGGGAAGCCCTGACCACTCTCTGCAGAGCTTTCCTCTCAGCGACAGTGCAGCTACCGTGCCACACAGTGATGCAGGTGCACATGACACTCTCCACTGCACCGTGGTAAAAGCGCCTCAGGACAGAGCTCCCAAGCCCAGCTCGCCACAGCTTCCTTAGGAAGTAGAGACGCTGGTGAGCTTTCCTGACGAGCCAGGAAGTGTTGGTGCTTCACGATATGGCAGCTGGGATGTCTCGCCGAGCAGTCATATGTCAGCAGAGTGAACAGGTGGGGGCTCAGGATAAATCCTGTTTATTAAGCGTTTTTCTAAGTCAGGGACTCCAAAGCGCTCCACAGCCATCCATAAGTAGTACGTTTACTGACACTTAGGAATTCTTGACTTTATTCATCCAAAAAAATAAAAAACATAGCTTAATTTATGTAAATGTCTGAATCAAAGACCTTTACACTTTTCCAAACTCAATAAAAAAAAGATTACAAACATGAATTCAAATTATTTATTTTCTTTAGTTTGGTATTTTTTATTCTATAATTTAAGCAAAAATCTGTTTGTTAAGAATTCTAATTAAAGAGCAAGTCACCCCCAAATCAACCATTTTTTCTGATAAACTATATAAATGTGTGTCTAATCGTATTGCAGACACGTGTAGTCAGTAGTTTTGCACTTTAGTGCATTTTAGTTAAAATTCAAATTTTCTGCCTAAAACTGTCAGTGTTGTGCCGCTGTCAGGTAAAAACTCTGCACTGCATTTGAATTTAAATCTACCATCGCTATTGTTTAAGAGGTACCCTAGAACGTTAGCTGGTACCATATGATGTCACAATGTCGTTGTGAGCCTGTGTGTGTGTGTATTTGTTAGCGGCTCCGCCCTCTCGGTCTGCTAGGCAACAGCATTTGTTGCATTTTTCAAACAGGAAGTGGGAGTGGAGTAATACTCTGGTAGGGGGTGACTTGCTCTTTAAAATTGGAGTCAGTTATAAATCTGACTGTTAAAACTACATGAAGATCAGAATCAGAGAACAGCTGACTTGTGACGAAAGGCTCATAAATCTGTTTATGTTTATGACGCCGACCTGACTTCTGGTCTGGGCTCTCACAGCGGGGAACTCCTGCATTAATGAAAAGTGGCTCAAAGATAAAAAAAACTTTCCGACGTTGCTTATTGATCAAAAATTACTTATGCAGCAGATTCAGACCCAGTTCCTTCACTCTGCTTCCTTTAATCAGTCCATGAGGCTTTTCTCCATCGAACGCAGCTCAAACCTCCCGGCGGGAAGCCAGATTTCATCCCAAGTACGGAAAGTAAAAAACTACAAAGTACATCTACTCCACAGAGGAGACTTTTACATCTTTTACACACGCATCATTGGACTCTTTATTGTGAACAAAACTAATCTGTAAGTTGTTGTCCTCCTGTTGGACCTCACCTGATGGGCTAGATTATGTAGAAGGAAACTTTATCAGTGACCTGAGAGTTAGCCAGCTAATGCATGTGGCGGTGGGAGTTTCTTCATAAATAAGCTGCAAAAGATGAGAAACTGACAAAAATAACAACCCAACAACAGATGTTTTCAGATTTAAATATAAAATATTTGACTTTAATTGGAGAAATTTGATTTTTGTGGGTTTTTTTATCCTTCAAATGAGTCCAGGACACAATAGAGAGTTTTCCTCCACACACGTCCCGTTCCTTTGGGAGTTTCACCTTTGACCTCTGCCGGGCTAATCACAACATTTCTGCATCAGCGTGTGTGTGTGGAGGGCGGGGGAGAGGTGATCCTGGAAACGTCCCATCTGTCTGTTTCAGGAGTCAGACCCGCTGCCTCAGCATCAGCCAGCTGTACTTCGTTCCTCATAACAACGCTTCAACAACCAGATTATTTAATCTGTTATACATATGCAGCATATATCACTTTTTTATTTTATTTTAGTTTATTTCAAACAAAGAAAACATACATAATTTTTTGAAAAATACCACAAACAGAAAAAATACATATCATCCCTTCTTCTCTGTTTGAAAAGGAGTAGGCTGAAGTGGAAACTTATATGTCCCTACCCCTTTCTAAACTTATGTATCTTTAAGTTCAGTGTCCCTCTCAGGTTATATCCTCCTTCTCTCTCTGTGAACAGTTTCTGTATTTTATCAGGCATTAATTTATTTCTTACTTTATACATTATTTGTGCTGTTTTGTATTTAACCAAGTCCTGGAACTTCATTGTCCGCGTTTTAATAAAAAGTTCATTTGTGTGATCCAAACATCCTGCATTTGTTATTAACCTGATAGCCCTTTTCTGCATTGTCGTTATTGTTTGTAAATGACTTTTGTACGTGTTTCCCCAGACCTCTACATTATAGCTCAAATATGGCAGTAGCATCGTATTGTATAATATATAAAGTGCTTTCTGATTAAAAATATACTTAGCTTTCCCCAATATAGCAATGCCCCGTGCAAGCTTCCCCCTAACATATTTGATGTGTGGCTTCCAACAGATCCTGCTGTCTATGACCACCCCAAGAAATTTTATTTCATATACTCTCTCAATTTTTACATTATTAATTACTATATCTAATTCATTGTATCTGCTTTCATTACTAAACAACATAAATTTTGTTTTCTCTAAATTTAGTGACAGTTTATTTACATCAAACCATTTTATTTATTTATTTATTTCCTGTGTGACCACATCCAGGACCTGTTGCAATTCCACACCTGAGCATAAAATATTTGTGTCATCTGCAAACAATACAAACTTCAATACTTGTGAAACCCTACAAATGTCATTTATGTACATTATGAATAGTTTAGGTCCTAAGACTGATCCTTGAGGTACCCTACATTTTATCTCTCTTAGTCATGATTTATGTTGATTTATTTGCACATATTGTTGTCTATTTGATAAATAACTTTTTATCCAGTCCAATACTATACCCCTGAAACCATATTTTTCCATTTTTCTCATCAATAAACCAATGTCATGGTTTACTGTATCGAAAGCTTTCTTCAGATCTAAAAACAACCCTATTGCATGCTTTTTTTTGTCAATGCATTCTGTTATTTCCTCAATAAGATCAATCAGTGCCTGGACTGTTGATCTATTATTCCTGAAGCCATGTTTATTTATGTATTCATTTGAATTCCCAGCAGGTTTGGAGAATGACTCAGCTCCCGACGCATCACGCTTCAGCCAAACGTGTTGCAGCCATTTTTGTGTGAACACAGATCAGTCAACATTAGGCCTGCGGGTAGAAATGAGTACGTTTTTTATTCATATCAATGCCAAATTGTTCAATAGGTGGAATAAAGTTAATTGTGCATGGTCTGGCCTGCATCATAACTGTTTATTAATGGTAATGAGCCGTAGAACCCCCCAAAGCGCTTCACAACACGAGTCAGGCCGTGATGAGCTACCATGTAGCCACAGCTGCCCTGGGGCACACTGACAGAGATGAGGCTGCCAAACACAGGTCTCTCCAACCACCACCAGCAGGCAAAGAGGGTTAAGTGTCTTGCCCAAAGACACTACAGCAGCATTCTCTGGTTGGATCTGGGATCAAACCTGCAACCTCCTGACTACTGGACAGCCTGCTCTTCCTCCTGAGCTGCTGCTGTTCCATAATAAACTGTACCTGGTATCAGCTGGGAAGATCTTTCCAAATGGGTTTGGTTGTGCTCCTTGTGGAGGCATCCTGGGGCAGCAGTAGCTCAGGTGGTAGCGTGGGTTGCCTCATGATTGGAGGGTCATGGGTTCGATTCCAGCTCCTGCCAGGGTTATCCTGCTGCTGTGTCCTTGGGCAAGACACTTCACCCAACTTGCCTGTGTTGGTGGTGGTCAGAGGGGCCAACGGCGCCAAATGGCAGCCTCACCTCTGTCAGACCGCCCCAGGGTGGTTGTGGCTACAAGTAGCTTACCATCACTGGCAGTGTGTGAATGTAAGAGTGCATGAAAGCATCTCTGAGTGCCCTAAACAAGCGCTATACAAGTTTTATTATTATTATTATTAATTATTATTATTATTATCTTCTTGGACGTAACTTTTGTAAAATGGGTAAAATCTCATCACAGTTAGGACTTTAGTCGCTGGAGTCTGCTAGTGTGGAGGTGTGGCAACAAGGCACATGATTCTGTCAGTTGGTTATACCTGCAGTATTAACCGGAGACGACGTGCTGCATCGGAAGGCACTAGTCTGGAGCCAGTTAACAACACCACATTCACTTTAAATCATCGCGTTTTTGGTGCATATCCGAAGCGTTTTCTCTCCTTGATGAAATATCACGTATTACAAGTTGCCCGGCCGTTATCCTTTCTTGTAAAGTAAAATCAATCAGTCAGTCAATCAAAGATACTTTATTAATCCCAGAGGGAAATTTGAGTTTCAGTACACACAATTCAAAGATCAGACATGCATGGGCAAGACACATGGCAAGAATTGGTGACTGTGGTCATTCGCAACCCTGAGTCGCGCTACCTTAATAGAGATAAGAGGGTTAGATGAGGATTGGTTCAGGTGGAGGGAAAAAAGGCACTTCAGAGTTACCCTCCACCAGGAGGACAGCTTTGCTCTGCAAAAAAAACCCACCTCAGCCAGATATGCAACAGACTTCAGACAACACAACATAACATGAGACTCCAATAGGAAGGCGGGGGGTGGGAGGGTGGGGGTGGGGGTGGGGGGGGCTGGAATCCTGTTTCCCCCAGCGAGAGCAACCATCTACGGCGCTCATCTACTGAACAGTCACAGGTAGGAGGGAGATCTTGGGAGAAGCAAAGAGCACCTTGACTCCTGCAGATTGATGACTACGCCAGGCTGAAAAAAAATGGCAAACAATATTCAAAACCCGAGAGACCGCACGCACAGTGATGAAATAAATCATGGTTTGTTCAGTTTGGGTCGTACTTTGTGTGGTAGGTGACTAAACTATGGATGAACCAGTTTCACACACAAACATTCCCCAGTCTGACATGAAATCTCACAAAACCTCTCCAGATCAAACGAGACTTTGGAACAAACATGGAGCACACTTTTTTATGTCCGTGTGTTGAGGTGGCGTCCGGTTGCTCCTACGCATGTTTGTTACCGTGTGATTTCATGAACGACTCCACACTTGTGTCCTGCTGATATCTTGTCCTTTGGGTGTTTTTCTTACGGTTGTGTGGTTTTGTTGGTGTGTTTATGTTGCGTATTTTTATTGTTATGCCTTTGATGTGTGGAAGAGTTTTCACCGGTTTTGGTTCTTGTTTTTCTGGCTTTCTGTTTTTTTATTTTTGTTGTTCTTTTCTTTCTGTTGTTTGTTGTTTTCTTTTGTTCATCGCCCATGTTGGGAATCCACGGGTCTTTAAAGCACGTTGTATGTGTCGGTCCTCTAGTTTACGGTCTTGTTCTTCTGTTATTACGTTTGTTCGGTGGTACAATGTTCTTATCAATGACATTTTATGTATGGTGGTTGTTCTGATGTCTTCTTGTCTGCTTATTTTCATGTTTTGCTGCCTGCTGATTCTTCCTCACATGTGAATTTTATGTTGTTTGTGTCGTCAATATTGTTCATAAACATATTTATGTATATGTGGATGACCAACATATACAAAATGCTGTAGAGACCTGTGGATACCCAACATGGACAATAAACAAAGGAAAACAACAAACACAACAGAAAGAAAAGGACAACAAAAAGAAAACAACAAAGAACCAGAAATCCAGTAAAACAAAAACCAAAACCAGTGAAGACTCTACCATACATCAAAGGCATAACAGAAAACATAATGGCAACAATAAAAAACACAACATAAACACAAAAACAGCTAGAAAAAGACCCAAAGGACAAGATTTTAGCAGGACACAAGTGTGGAGTCATTTATACAATCACATGTAAACTCTCCAATAAAACATACAGAGGAGCAACCAGACGCCAACTCGAATAACAGAACATAAAAAAGAGTGTGAGAGAGAAACAAGTGGAAAACACGCAAGAGCAGCAGGACGAGAAGCAGAAAGTACAATAAAGAAATCGGCCGTAACAGATCACTGCACAAGAGAGAATCATATAATGGACTGGGACAACACAAAGATCATAAACACTGGCAACAGAAATACAAAAGATGGGTGGAGATGTGGACGAGGGACCCTGAACAGAGACGATGGGGTCTACACATCAGATCATGCATGGAGCTCCGTCATCGTGAGGAGAGCGCGGGCAGCAGAGGGCGACGCTGTCCTCTGCTGCCCGCGGATAAACGGGGAAGGAGGTGACGCCGTCATTAGCGGCTAGCTCTGAAGAAAACCGCAGGAGTGATCGAAACTGTTAGCATTAGCAAGGGTAAAAAAAACCTTTCCTGTGTTAAAAAAAGATCCTCAAAATGCAATAAGAAGAAAAAGACAGAATGATAATACAAAAGAAGTTTAAGGAACAAAGTGACGTACTCACCACAACGGATGTCGGTAAACGAGACGGTCAGCTGTTAAAGAGCGGGTCAAGTGTGCCTCAGAGTCCTTCTCCACCCACGTATCAATTTTAAAAACTGCAACATTAGTAGGCGTTGCCTGGCGGACCGAGAGGGCGGAGCCGCGGCAGTGACGAAGACGATGGCTAACTAGACGATGCTAGCTCCCTTCACTCTGAGCAGTTATTAGAAGTGGAGGACGTTTCTCCCCCTCCTTACCCAGATACTCGAGAAGAAAGGGACCAAGTCTATTTGGAGGAGACAAGCGGACCTGAGCCTTATTGTTTTGAGCTTGTGAGTTGCCTGAAACTAGCAGAACCGACCCAACAGAACCAGCTCTGAATGGTAAGTAGCCGTTAGCCATAGCATCAGATTAGCTCCACGGCCCTAGAGAGCTAGTATTCAGCATGTTTTAGAGGTTTGTCTGCTTCAACACACCTGGTTTCAATCAGCAACAAATAGCTGAGCTGCTTAACAGCTAATCTAACCTGTTAAAGCAGGAAAATCCACTGAAACGTGCTGGATAGCAGCTCTCCAGGAAATCTGGGATCAAGTTACAGTCTGCTGCATAAAGTTATGAAACTACTCCATGAGAAAATTATTCTGTAATGTGTTCAGCCCACTAAAACTGCCCTGATTTCATTATTTATTTACTGATACCAGCTGCTCTCTCGGTCGTAGGTGATCCTCTGGTGTCTGCAGCTGGTCTCTGCTGGCGTTGTCAGGATCAGGAGCTTCCAGAAGAATGTGCCTTTCAATGACTCTTTCTCCCTTATTTGTTATATTAATTAAATAAATCTCAATTTAAATATTTCCTGTTTTTGTTCATGTCCATAAATACTTAAACATGCTTGAAATTAAAACGAGCTTTTAACAGTGAGGTGCTAGTTTAATTCATCACAATAGAGCTAGTTAAACATGCGACAATGTGATAATTCAATTAATGTAATTTATAAATATCCATTAAAATATCAAAACTGGAATCTAAATGAGATATTTGGCAGCACAAAACACACACACACACACACAGAGAGAGAGAGAGTTAGAAGATGCTTGTTCTTAAGGCCAGTTCTTCTCCAAGGACTGATTTGTAAAGAAGTTCTGTAACTTTAGCTTTAAACGTCCCTTTGGGATTTTTTATCCAAGTGAGATTTTCGGAATTAAAACTTCTCACTTTGGCCTACTTGCAGATCTTTATCCCTACAAACCGTCTTAAGTAGTCCTCTTATCTCCTCCCAGAGCTGCCTGTCAGAACCGGAGCACCTCTCAACATCAGAGCCTTCAAGCACCTCTTTAATCCAAAGAAAGTATCCGTGCATGCTTAAAGTCCTCCGGTGTCAACCAAGGAAAGTCGATGTTAAGTGAGAGGAGATCAGGAACTCCAACAAGATTGGAATTTGTGATTAAATGTGGGAGAGAAGGAGGGAATATTTGATGCGCTCCAGTGATGGGAGTGCTGAGAACATCTGGAACAGGCTCTGGTTCAGAAGAACTTCAGCTCCCACCTCCCGCAGAGCTTTTCCAGGAATGAAGGAAGCTGAGAACGTCAATATTCCAGGTGTGAGGAGGCTGCTCAGAAGTGTGAGCGGCTGGTGTGGAGATAATCCGGAGATCCAAGGAACCATCAGGCTGAAGAAGGGACTCTGGAAGCAGACAGCGGGCTGGATCTGACAACTTTACTGATCCCAGAAAGCAAATTCATTTGTAAGAAGAAAGCGAGGGGGGAGCACCGGCAGATCTGCTGCTTCTTCAGCTTGCTTCATGTGTAACACGACCCACTGCTTCAGCTGCATTATTTAATAAGTGCTTCACCCCAAAAACAACATTTGAAGAAGCTCCCAGGGCTTTAGCTGGATCCCGTTGGAGATCCTGCAGACTGAAGCTGCTGTGTCGGATCAGCAGCCGAGAACCTAAAAGACCAGGTCTCACACCCCCACAGCTGCCTCCCTAACCTCTGACCAGGATTCAGGGGGAGAAGGAGTTTTTTTCTCCTCTTTGGAATCATCTCCTTTTCAGATCGATGCCTCCTCCTGTCTGATGTCTTGAAGGCTCGTGATTCTGCTCTTAACTGGTGTGATTTGTACACCTGAGGGCATAACGATTGATCATGTTTCCAAAGTAAGAGCTCCTTAATATTAAATATTTTATCTGTGTGTGCATCAATACTCGACTCCCTATCAGACTTGTTGTGAGCCTGTCCTGGTGCAGATTGCAGCGAGCATATCGATGGACTGTTTATGAGCGGCTGATGGGAGATGAATTGGTTTTGCGGTGCAGCATCCGCTCTGCGTGTCGGAGCTGCAGCTCGTAATCACATCTCAGATGACTGACGTGTGGACGTTTTGGGCCCGTGGAGGAGGCTTCACTGCTGCAAACACCAGAAACACACGGTGGCTTTTCTGTACACAACACCAGCTGGTCAGGCAAAACAAACACAGACACGTTGTATTTGGGCATAAAAGGTAGGAGAAACTGAAATAAGTGAACGGTTAAATGTTTTCAAAGTGAAACAAGAGGCCCGGTTCCACTCTCAGAACCTCCGGGTCGTTTTACTGGACCCTCACGGCGTTCCCGTGTCTCCATCTCACCGGGCCGGCCTGAAAGGACCATTTTCTGGGCTATTACAGGAACCAGCCAAGTACCTGCCATGTACTGTACCTGCCATGTCCCGGTCAGGGGCGCCGTAAAGCGGTGAAAGATTAGGAAGATTCTAAGGGCCCACAGCTGTCAGGGGCCCAAAAAAGTTTTAAAGTTGAATTAAAACAAATAAAGTTTAAAAGTACTTTATTTTGCAGTATTTTTTCTCATTTAAGACATTAAACAAACAATATTTTAGTCTTTATGAAATGTATATTTATTCAGAGGTCCCTACTTCATTTTGACTAATTAATTTGAACCCCCCCCCCTGCCCGCTCTCCCCTCTCCGACGATGCAGTCCCATGCGTGGTCCAGCGTGTAAACTCCGTCGTCCCTGTTCATGGTCCCACATCCACGTCTCCTTATCTCTATTGCTTCCTTGATCCATCTTTTGTATTTTTGTTGTTCGGTGGTTATGATCCGTGTGTAGAGGGCGACAACGTCCTCTGCTGCCCGCAGATAAACGGAGAAGGAAGTGACGCGCCACCATCAGCGTCAGCCTGAAGAAGCCGGCAGCCGTCGGCGAAACTGTAGCTACAAAACAGGTAAACAAAACTGTTTCTGTGTTTAAAAAGAACGAAAGCATGGATTTAGAAAGACACAGCAAGAACACACCTAAGATTTGGAAGAGTTGTTGACGAAGCAGAATGGAAGGAAAAGAAAATAAGCAAGTTTAAAATCTCATTTCTAAACTTCCAACACTGGAAAATTCAGCAGAACTTCCCCACCTCCGCGTCGTTGGGGTCTCCTACAGAGTGCCATAAAAAACAGGCTTCGTCTGGTCATTGAACACCCCTTTTTATGTCCCCCTCTTAACACGCCCCACGAACAGTGTTAAATATTGCGTACTTTGAGCCTTTGACCTTTTGACGCCACTCCAGAAACATCCCAGAACTCATTCACACCGAGTGCATGACGGACGCAGTCCGGTTTCCATAAAGATCAACAATCATTGAGTCCAATCTGAGCATCCACACCGGATGTGGTTTGGTCCAGATCCGGATGCAGACAGTTTCCACATGGAGTCGGTTTTTCTGGGCGCTGCATGTGGAGCTAAAGAAATGAGACCTAATGGGAGCAGATATCTGGAGACTTTCAGAACACAAACCGCAGCCAGTCCAGAAGCCACAAGGGCACCGAACCGCCTCCGTACCGCATTCAGGGTGAAACAGGCTTCTGCCAGAAAGCTAGGGGTGTTTCTCAATGCCAAGGAACCTCGCCTTGATGTCTTGGCCCCGCCCCGGTCGCCTAGGAGATATGTCATCGGGAGCCGCCAAGACGTGTTCCAATGTTCATGTTCTACCGAGGCGTGTGTTCTCCATTTTTTAGCCGTTTAGCTAGCTGAGCGAGGATACACGGGAGGGGTCTTGTAGCCTAGCCTTGGTCAAAAATTACCCACAATACACCGCTGTATTTTCAAAAGGACGGCAGCTACTTCGGGGCAAACTTCAGGTTTAAAAATAAGTCAACTAATTTAAAATGTTTTTTAGATCCAAAGAAGTTATCTATGGTTGGTTAGTTAGTAGTTGCAGCTTCGGTGGCTAGCGGGTAGTAACTCACTTACATATTTAATTTAATAAACATATACACAATTTAAAAAGTAAAAGACTCGTTATATATTTATATTGAAACTAATACATATAAAATATAACATTATCTCCCGTGTCACGTGATGTTAGGTGACCGCCGTGGAAGCCGCGGTCACGTGATAAAAGTCTGTTCCATTTAACCGTTTTCTTTGACCAAGGAAGGACCGTGTCCTCGTAAGCAAGGCGCCTGGCCTCACAAGACATCACCTCGCTAGGCCAGGCGCCTTGACATTGGGAAACACCCCTGGTAAATCTAGACCAAACTAAATGAGACGTAATTAAGAACGTTTGTGACTAAACTTTGGCATGACTACCTCACCGACTGTTTTATGTTTCAATTCCATGAAAACATTTTAGATTCTTCAGTAACTTTCATTTCCGTCAAGATTCTTGTTCGATTCTGATGAACTGAGTTTAGTTCAACTTAAATGCTAATACAACACCACAGATGAAAAGTGTTTTTAGTGGGAAAAACTAAATTTCATTAGACGTTGCTGTGAAGTTTTTTGGAAACTCCTCAAATTGAAAATCTGGACAGCTTCCAGGAGCAGCGAGGGCAGGAGAGATTCACCGTCCCTCCACTAAATGGCAAATGTCAATTCTGTGACGTTGCCACATCCAAAACACACTTACAGCTGTAATTTCAATTCAGAGCAAGCACAAACAACAAACCATAGGAAACAACAAAGAGAGGACTGCTCTGAGGAGGAAAGAAGCGAAGCTGTCACCTGATGACAGTAAATCACCTCCAGAGCAGATTCCTCAGGTCTATTAAAGCCGGAAGCCGAGCAGGAAAGACGGCGGAGAGCGGGCTGTGACCGTCGGCAGCATTGGCTGGTTAAGGCTGGAGATTGGTGAAAGTGGACGGATCGATAGGCTCGGAGCCTGGACATGCAGCTGAGCGCCAGGAGAAGGACCCATAATTACTGCAGGGGTGCACGGTGATGACGGGGGGGGGGGGGGTCGCTTTGGTCTCACATCGAGTTTAAAACAACAACCTGAGAATGTGTCTCATATTTGAGCACTCTGGAATATTAGAAACACACATTTCATGTAAAAGATTCTGTGTTGTGCTGAAAGGCAAACATAAAATCAGGGTTCATGATGAGCGTTCATGGTCTCTGCAGTGAAGCATGGAGGTGACAGACTCATGATGTGCCGATTAACTCATAAATAATGCAGCGTTTATAATTATATTTGAGTAATAAACTCCATCCATCCATTTTTGGCCGCTTATCCAGGGTCGGGTCGCGAGGGCGGCAGTCTCAAGCAAGGAGGCCCAGACTTCCCTCTCCCCAGCCACTTGGGCCAGCTCCTCTGGGGGAATCCCAAGGCGTTCCCTGGCCAGGTGAGAGACACAGTCCCTCCACCGTGTCCTGGGTCTTCCTTTAGGTCTCCTCCCGGTTGGACGTGCCCGGAAAACCTCACCAGGGAGGCGTCCAGGAGGCATCCTAACTAGATGCCCGAGCCACGTCAACTGGCTCCTCTCGATGTGGAGGAGCAGCGGGTCTACTCCGAGCCCCTCCCGGATGACTGAGCTTCTCACCCTCTCTCTAATGGAGAGCCCAGCCACCCTGTGGAGAAAACGAATTTCAGCTGCTTGTATCTGTGATCTCGTTCTTTCGGTCACTACCCAAAGCTCATGACCATAGGTGAGGGTAGGAACGTAGATCGACCGGTAAATCGAGAGCTTCGCCTTCTCACTCAGCTCTCTTCACCACGACAGACCGGTACAACGCCCGCATCACTGCAGATGCAGCACCAATCCGCCTATCGATCTCACGCTCCAGTTTTCCCTCACTCGTGAACAAGACCCCGAGATACTTAAACTCCTCCACTTGGGGCAGGACCTCATCCCTGACCCGGAGAAGGCCTTCTACCCTTTTCAGGGTCAAGACCATGGTCTCAGATTTAGAGGAGCTGATTCTCATCCCAGCTACTTCACACTCGGCTGCGAACCGCTCCAGCGAAAGCTGAAGATCACGTTCTGATGAAGCCAACAGGACCACATCATCTGCAAAAAGCAGAGACCTGATCCTCAGGCCACCAAAACGGATGCCCTCCACACTTTGGCTGCGCCTAGAAATCCTGTCCATAAAGGTTATGAACAGAATCGGTGACAAAGGGCAGCCTTGGCGGAGTCCAACTCTCACTGGGAACGAGCCCGACTTACTGCCGGCAATGCGGACCAAGTTCTGACACCGGTCATACAGGGACCTAACAGCCCGTATCAGAGGGTACCTCATTCTCCTGACATACCCCCTACAGGGTCAGGGACGCGGTCAAACGCCTTCTCCAAATCCACAAAACACATGTAGACTGGTTGGGCGAACTCCCCCGCACCCTCCAGGACCCCCTAAGGGTATAGAGCTGGTCGTTGGCATGGCCAGGACGAAAACCACATCGCTCTTTCTGACAATCCGACAGACCCTCCTCTCCCCTCCTCACCTGAGTGTCCAAGACATGCGGGCTGCAGATCAGATGAAACAACAACAAAATCCGTCATCTAGCTGTGGCCTAAGGCATCCTGGTGCCAGGAGCACAACTTTAAATTTTATTTCATTTATTTAACTCAAATTTCTCAGAGCTATAAAAGTATAAACAACTGAAGACGTGCAGGATGAAGAAAATCGAATGTAACCCGTTCTTCATTATTAAACAAATAACTGCATGAGATTTTAAAATAAATCATTGCAAACAATATTATGTAGCGGCTGGGACGTAATTTTGGGGGGAGACGGGTGGGACATGTCCCCCCCACTTTTTCAAAAGGCAGTTTTGGTCCCCTGCACTTTTTTCCGTCCAAAAACAATGTTACGCTCCATTAAAAGGATTTGGTTGAGCACTAGGACCGAAACGGAAACCGCTTTACTATTAGACCCGCCCAAAAGCTAATCTATTGGCTCTGCTGATACTTGCTAACGTATTATTGGCTGTTGCTGCTGTCACTCAAGTTGGAAACAGTCAGAACGTGCTCACGTTGTTTTGCTAGTTTGGAGCCGCTAGGGAACACCGGTACTGAGTCACATCGTCAACTAGACGCTGTGTAATATCAGAGCTCAGCTCAGCTTCCATTACATAACATTTGAATAAGTGTTCATTTGTGAGTCTTTGGTAGTTAGGCACAGCCAGGAGGCAGCATGTCAAGAAACCGAAAAGTGGATATAAGAGACTTCTTTCAAAGTCAAAACGTAAGTTGGAACATGTGACACCCCTGCATTAAGCTCAGACTCACCTCCTCCTTCACAAACATACTCAAAACTAACTTTTACAAACTCATCTCCTCCACATAACTGACTCCTCAGACAATTTATTCGTATTATTATAATTATTATTATTTTTTATTACTATTATCATCATAATTATTATTACTAGTAGTAGTAGTAGTAGAAGTGTAACTTCAAACTTTTATCATTTAACTTTATTGTAAACTTATCTATTGCAATGCATATTTTCACATTAAAAAGCTCTGAAAAATGAACAGTATCATCATCGTCAACAGATTTTTTTAAGCTTAATGTCAAAGATGTACACTTTTCATTAGATTTATCTTATTTTTTCCATTTATTTTTTGTGTGTTGAAATGCAACAACTGTTTAAACACTTTTAAGGGGAAAAACATATTTAATATGTTTTTATACACTCAAATGTTAGGGTGATGATCATGTGTAAAACATTAGTTCAGCTTGTCCTCTAACACAGCAAATGAACAAACGGCCAGATCTCAGGAGGACCGTTTATGTATAAATAATTTTTATACTTTTGACTAGGCCTGGGAAAGTAACACATTTTGCTGGACGATATTTTGTCCAACAAATTGTTGATGATAAACGATATCATTGTCAACATTATCTAGACCAAAATAACCACTAATATAATGTTAATATATCATAATAATGCAAGTACACCCTTTAAAATGCAACAAAGAAACCTTCATTTAACATTGAAATGTCCAGAACCAGAACTTCTAAATGAATAAAAATAACAAACAAAAATTAAATAAAAAAGGAATCTCACTCCCTGTTAGAAAATGTTGCACCAAAAACAATAAAAAAAGACCCAAAACAATAAATACAATGGCCTATCCATTGTCAACAGCCAAAACTGCACTTCAATAATGATAATAAATAAAAATAATAATAGAGTTGTAAATTTTTTAACTTTGATATATATATATATATATATATATATATATATATATATATATATATATATATATATATATATATATATATGAGGATGGAAAAATTATTGAGATGGGCACATGACGTGTCAAGGGGTCTTTACATAACACCCCCCACCCCAAATCCGCACAAGCCTGCTGTGTCCCCCCCACTTCTGAAATCAAAATTTCGTCCCTGTGTAGCGGTCACACTTTACAGCCGATGACTGCAAATTAATCATAACCAATAAGATGTGATGATTCCAAATAAATATGAAATATCAGTCTGATTGATCTTTGAAGGTTTAGTCAGAAGATTATAGTTACTTTTACTTGTTCAGGGACCATAAACACACTTCGTATTAAATCAGACAGTCAAGTATATAGTTAAAAAGGAATTTTATTATTTTCTAAACTAATGATTATACGTGACAAGATATGAATAATGAGATGTGATGGAGGGGATATGCGGTGATGGAGTGTGATGTGTGGGTGGTGTGATGTAAGCTAGACGTTTATCAGAATCTTTGTATCTGAAAGAAATTGTGAAATCTGGGTGTAAAAAATTTGTTGTCTGCTATAAACTAGAGAGTTGATTATTACTAAAACAGCATCAGACGCAATCTGTTGTGTCTACAAACCCTGGCGGAGACCCACGGTCAGATCTGGACTGTCAGGAGTCGGGTGGACCTCACGGCACCTGAAGCCAGTAGATTAACTTCAATATGACCTGTCCAGTCTTGAGATGTCTCCAGGTCACAACAGTAGCTGGACTGCTTGTCTGCGTCCAAAGTGGATGTGGCTCTTAGGGAACCGTCTGGCTGAGTCAGCTTGCAGCGTGCAAACAGGTTTTGACTGTATGTCTCAAGGATGCTTGTTCCGAATTGGCCGGTTCAGAACTCCGCTAGAAACTGAATTACTCGGGAAGTAATTCCTGTTTTATTAAACCACAATGTTATGATTTCTGGCGTATTCTGGCAAATATCACGAGGTGGTTTTGGAGAGAGGTCAGGACCCAAGATGCAGAACCAGATAACGAGGCAGGAGGTGGAAAAAACGTAAAAAACTTTTATTAAGGAGTAAATCCAGAGAATGCAGGGCGCCAAAAATCCTATTAACTAAACCTAGAGAATCCAAAAACACAAGAGACCTAGAGATTCTTAAAGCTAGAGAGGGGGACGAGACAAGGCTGACACAAAACAATGAACCAACAACACACTGAGACGCAGACAGGGTTAAATACACTGGGGTAGGATGAGTGGGAGATGAGCTGCAGGTGTGTGGGGAGAGAAACCTAGTGAAATCAATTAACTAATCAGTGAGGGGAGAGTGAGCTGAGGAGGGGAAAATAACTTGACCTGAGAGTAAAAACAAAACCTGAAGACAAGATTAAGATAAACAACTAATGATCTGAGGAGAACTAAAAAACCGGTGGAGAAAGAAACACACTAAAAAGAGACTAATAATTAAAAAGCTGAACCTATAGGAAAAAAAACTACAGAAAGAAAAACTACAGAGGTGAGGCTAAGGGAGACCACGTGAGCAATGGACCTGGGGGGATACCTGGGGAGGGGGGAACCTAGAGCGGCTGCAGATCAGGGGACACATGAGGTCGCTAGGAGACACATAAGGAGAACCTAGAGAGGGATGGAGAACATAAGGAGACACATGAGGGAGACGCAGACCATGACAGCAAATCAGAATTTGACACATTTCTGGGTATTTACCAACATCCCTCAGAAAGCCACTCTTTCCTTCAGATACAAGATTCTTAACTCTGTGAATAAAGACTCTTTAAACGTTATGTGAGGTGAATCTTAACCTTAATTTGTATCTTCTGAAGATGTGTAGATATTGATTAACTTGTTAAATCAAACACATTTTGATCATAAGATCTGCAACGGATCATTGCAAGAGCAACATTCATTTCAACTTCATTGGTTTAAGCGCAGATTATTCAAACATTTCATTTAAACATCTTGTTCATTCAACCATATGAATATTTAACTTATGAGTTGTAAAAGTTCCCTTTTTATTCAGAGTGAGGTATCCAGCAGTGTGAGATAAGGGAGGAAAGGGATTTTGTGGGAGACCTTGGCAGTTTATTTGTCAGCGTTGAAGAACAATAAGTGAGCAAAAGGTTGATTTGTGCGTCTGGATCCTCCAGCTGGCGTAACTTTGACTTTGCAGCTCTGGCGTGTATGAAAGGTGTCTATTTGATGGTGAAAATTGACCCTTTTGATTCATTACACTTAGTACAGTTAATAAAGCCA